>NW_028261381.1:5940574-6015574 GCF_051295495.1 Thamnophis sirtalis | reverse complement strand
CAACATTATTTGACCAGAAACTGGGGGTAAGAAACAGGTCCTAGATAGGAGTTCAACAACTCGGTTCCACCACAAAACCGCGGACGACAAAATCGCGCTCGACGAAAGCGCGTACGTGACGTCATCACAGCGCGACGAAAACATCACGCTGTGATTGAAAAATGTAAAAATAAAGCGAAAACCTTACCCTAACCCCCCCAAACCTAACCCTAAACCTAACCCTAAACCTAACCCTTAACCTAACCCTAAACCTAACCCTAAACCTAACCCTAAACCTAACCCTTAACGTAACGAAAAACCTAACGCTAACCCTTAACCTAACGCTAAACGTAACCCTAATGCTCTAAACCTAACCCTAACCCTTAACCTAACCCTAACCCTAACCCTAAACCTAACCCTTACCTTTCTGTGAATCGGCTTGCTTTAATTTTATTTCAATTTTTAATTTTTTTCGTCGCGCTGTGATGACGTCAAATGCACGCTTTCGTAGATCCCGCGTTTGTGGTCTGCGGTTTTGACGGGTCACGCAACAACTCTTTGCTTTCAAAACCTAATTAACACTTTTGAGCAAACCATTTGAAAGCAGTTGAATAAATAAACCAGGTAGCTTGAGCTTCAGTTAGTTGTGCATTCACTTAATTTATCTTCTAGCATTCATGGGAGAGGCATACTTCAATGAATATGAAAGTATACTTTGTTTTGAGATGTCTGAACTCCATTGTGTTCCTGTCAATCCTCAGAACTTCCTCCGCACCAAGAAAAGCTTAATTGCATGAACATGCCAATGGCTATTCCACTTGGATTTTTCGTTTTCTACAGCCTGATGACCACAGCAGCCATTTACTACTGTTGGGTAAGAAATCATTCTTTTATTTTCCCTTAGTACTAATCAGACGTAGTCAGCGAGAAAAATATAACCAGAAAGAATGCAGAACGTTTCCACATCTGCACACATGCTACATACGGAGCAATGCACCTGCCAACATTTTGGATTTCCCTTGGAACTATGGTATATTTATGGAGACCATCATCATGGGCTTGAACACTTGAAGTATTACTATCAAGTCCCCTCAACATATAGATAGATAAGCAAGAAAACAATGTCTTTTATACGGTCATATTTCTCTTCCCTTGTTTGGAAATTGGCTCTAAATGAAGCCGGGGCAATCAGCATTGTGTAACAAGTACATTTGTGGGCATCACATTACTAGAATTGAACAAGGGTGCCCATGAAGTGTCCTTGGTTGCAGATTCCTGGGAGGCTCATTGAGTTGTGCTTGAGTTTTGAGCATTGGGAGCCACCTTCAAAAATAAGCTGGGACCAGGAACAAGCAAGAGATACTTACCTGGCACAAACATATCCAACCCCTTCCTCTTCCTATGTTAGCATTTGTCCTCCTGTAATTCTATGCACTTCCTTAAAAAAGGATTTTTACTGAGTCATCTCTCAGCCCCATTAAAAATTATGGTGGCTTCAACTTTTGGAGAGTTCAAGGAAGTGTTGAGAAGATGCAGAGGGTACTTCTGGGATTGAAATTCATGTATGCCCATCTTTAAAGACACATGCAATCTCTCCTGATTTCTGGTATGTGTGTGTGTGTGTGTGTGTGTGTGTGCGTGCGTGCGTGCATGCATGCACACGTGTGTGTGTGTGTGTGTGTGTATGTATGTATCAGTAGTGGGTTTCAAAAATTGTTCGAACCTACTCTGTGGGTGTGGCCTCCTTTGTGGGAGTGGCTTGCCGCCCATGTGACCGGATGGGAGTGGCTTGCCGCCCATGTGACCGGATATGAAGATGCCGACGACACTTGTCAGAACCACCTTAAATTACCTCACACACAGCACTGGCATGCATAAGAATAGGATGTCAACTTGTTTTTTAAAAGGCATCTTTGGTTTGCGTTAAAACAACTTCAACACAGGCAATGTTCTGATTGCACCACAAACGCAGGAGTCATCCTTACCTTTCACAGAGGCACTGAGTTTTATAAATAGGAGCATGATAGTGTAGAATAATCATATCTAAGGACCAGTGGTGGGTTTCAAAAATTTTTGGAACCTCTTCTGTAGGTGTGGCCTGCTTTCCGGGTCCACTGGTGGAACCTCTTCTAACCGGTTCGGTAGATTTGATGAACCGGTTCTACCGAATAGGTGCGAACAGGTAGGAACCCACCTCTGGTATGTATGCATGCATGCATGCATGCATGCATGTATGTATGTATGTATGAATAAATAATAAAGAAGCCAGACTGGAAAAACCTATTCATCTGCCTGATAACCAGTAACACAAAACTTGCTTTTTATTCAACCTTGCTCCCAGACGGAGCTACACAAGGTTCTCCTTCATAAAAGACTTCAGAGCATGAAGAAGAGATGCACATTAGCTTTCCATTTATTTGACACGACATGAAGGAGAAACCTGACTTATCATACTTGTGGGAAGATACATCAAGTGGGATTCTACTTCCTCTTTCATAGAATATTTAGAAGGACGTCACCCAAATCAATGTTCCTTTGGCCCTTACTGATGTTCACTGAAATTTTCGTTCTTTGAATGGCAATTTTTTTCCTCCTTTCTTCCTTACTGTTTTTTTTCCCCCACGCAGCTGAAAAGCAAGAAGAATAGGGCCCTTCAGAATGACTATTTCAATATGACGTCCTGGCAATCAAATGGACCCAGGAAAAGGCCCCCTCGGCATGGTGCTCCAGCACGGAACTATACGGCATACCGTTATTGGGAACCCTGATGAGTAACGTCTTCTCTACAATGGAAATAAGAACAGCCTAGCCAGAGCAGAATGAGACTGTTTTCAAAGAGTTGTATCATGTTGTTCATAGATCTACAAAGGACAAAAGCTCTCTGTAAGTTATGTTTCAAGCCGATAGGAAATAGGTTATTACTAACAGTAGACTGGAAACAGAGGGATGATAGACCCACCCCCTCCAGTTTTAAGCAAATGATGGTTCCAATTGCATTTGTGAACTTTCCACTTTAGCCTTAACAGAAGGTTTAAAGGATTATATCCAAATTCTGGCAAAGAGTGGAGGTAAAAATCTGTCATATTTTATATCAAGGAGAAAATGCTGAATGTAGGGTTTAAACATGTGCTTAAGAAATAAGAAGCATCCAGCTCGGTGGGAGTGGTGCAATAAAGAACATTTTTCTGTTATAATATGAATTAGCTGGAAAGGTTTGCAATCCTCTGCAGAACAGTCCCAATGAACAGATGACACTTTCTGCTAAAACAATCAACCTGAAAATCATGTCTGGAAGACTTGAAGGAATAGTGGGAAACTATTTGCAGTGATATATAGTTTTCCACGGATACATAAAGAAGATGCTGACAAAGAATTGGGCAAAGAGTAATGAAGGGAAAGCCTAAGTAATATATTACTATCCAAATAGTTCTAGTTCCCACTGTAAGAAGGGAGTATTTTTCTTTCTTGATATCAGATATCCATTGAATACCAAAATGCTGGTATGCACAGGGTTCTATGCTTATAGCTAAGATGAAAAGGGTTCTTGCTTCGTTGGTTTCCATTTCCTATGTTAATTAAATGGGTTCAACATAGGTTCAAACCCATACTCAATGCCTGGATAGCTTTGTGTGAGTGTCAGCCCAATCGTCTTACAGAGTTGTTGTAGTAGGAGTCACACTTTTTGCACCCCTCTGAGCAGATGGGATCATCGTATTTTGATCATTCAAGCAGAAATGGCACCCTGTAAACATTTAATACATTACAGACCTGTGGATGTGTAAATCCTCCTTCTTGTTATAAGCCAGCAATAAAATACCGTGACCCATCAAAAGCGCGTTCCACAAAAGCACGGTCGACGAAATCGCGTATGTGACATCATCACAACGCGACGAAAAAGATCGAAAAATTGAAATAAAAATTAAATTACAGCAAGCCGATTCACATAAAGGTAAGGGTTAGGTTAAGGGTTAGGGTTAGGGTTAGGTTAAGGGTTAGGGTTAGGGTTAGGGTTAGGTTAAGGGTTAGGGTTAGGGTTAGAGCATTAGTGTTACGTTTAGCGTTAGGTTAAGGGTTAGCGTTAGGTTTTTCGTTACGTTAAGGGTTAGGTTTAGGGTTAGGTTTAGGGTTAGGTTAAGGGTTAGGTTTAGGGTTAGGTTTAGGGTTAGGTTTGGGAGGGTTAGGGGAAGGTTTTAGCTTTATTTTTACATTTTTCGATCTTTTTCGATCTTTTTCATCGCACTGTGATGACGTCACATACGCGCTTTCGTCAACCGCGATTTTGTCGTCCGCGGTTTTGTGGTAGAACCATAAAATACATAACATGACTTAAATCCTAACATCTCTCTGTCATACTAAGCTTATTTTAATTCTGTCTTTACAAACTATAACAAATTTTTACTACTAAGTTATACAAATTACTTAGTAGATCAGAAATAAACCTCTGAGGAGTTGATTAATTGTTACCCGAAGAGAATTGGCTGATGCATTAAGTTTGGCTATTCTTTAAGGAACATCAATCAAAAGGTCACTCAGGAGGTATATAATGCATTCTCCATCCCAGCTTAGAACATTCATAATGGACCTGATATAAATAGATGGTGTTTTTTTCTTCTATGAAAGGAACAGTGCTCCAGTATATGCTTTGCTGACTCAGCCTCTTCCAGCATAATGTCAAAAATTCCACTCACACAGGATCTTCAAAACTTGTCTTGCCGAAGTTGCTTTTGGAACAGCATTAAATTTGGCCCAAATAAACTTTTTTGTTATTGTGGAATGATGATAAACTGATGCAAATTGCTCTTAATACGCAACAGAGGGAATATTTGGGGGCAGTGACACATGAGTCTGTTGATAGATCAAAATCTTGAAGTTGTTCTTTAATCACTTCCTTGGACTTCTTTAGATCTAAAATAGTCACAACATCTGATGAAAAACCACAATGATAGAGGGGGATTTTCCCCCCCGACAGAGCTCCTTTCAAGATATCTTTCAAGCAATCTTCTAGAACTAGGGGAATTAGCACAAAAGAAGAAAAAAAAAACAGGCTTAGCCAAAAATAGCATAACCTTGCTCTGGTTTCCATTGTTACTAATCATGTTTCTAACTCCAAAGTGGCATTAAGCATTAGGCCATCTGGGAATGGCCTAAACTGATTGCAGATGTTTAAAAGGACAATCTCTAATCTCTAATGATCTATCGTCTTCAACAATGCATACCAGGGGTAGTCAACCTGTTTATACCTACCGCCCACTTTTGTATCTCTGTTAATAGTAAAATTTTCTAACCGCCCACCGGTTCCACAGTAATGGTGATTTATAAAGTAGGGAAGTAACTTTACTTTATAAAATTTATAAAGCGGAGTTACAGCAAAACCCCACCGCCCACCATGAAAGCTGGAACGCCCGCTAGTGGGCTGTAGGGACCAGGTTGACTACTACTAATGTAGACTGAAGTACCATATTTTAGCAGTTCTATAATACGATAGGAATAAATGACCATAATTTTCGGAGTATAAGATGCACTTTTCACCTCCTAAAAGAGGGTGGAAATGTCGGTGTGTCTTATACACCGAATATGGCCATTTGTGGCCTCCTGAAACCCCACCCTGCATGTCCCATTTTTGCCAAAAAATTGGCCCATTTTTTTTTTTTTGCAAAAAATGGGTTACACAGAGTGATTGGGAGGCCTCCAGAGTGCTCTTGGGGGCTGGGGAGGGCAAAAACTATTTTTTTCTTGTTTTCCTCTTCAAAATCCTGATGGGTCTTATACTCCGGTGCATCTTATAGTCCGAAAAATATGGGAAACATCTTCCCCACCACATTTTTGGAGAGCAGTGACATTCTTCAGTAAGTTTTTGATAATATTTAAGCAGGGTTTTTTCACATTCTGACCCACCTCCTTTCTCTCTATGTTTGGGAATTCGGGGGAAAGTTATGCACCAGTTATGCCCTTGAGAGACCGCCTGCTGCCAATTACCTCCACTAGACCAATAAGATCCCACAGACTAGGCCTCCTCCGAATTCCATCAGCCGCCCAGTGCCGACTGGCGACTACCCGGAGGAGGGCCTTCTCTGTGGCTGCTCCGACCCTCTGGAACGAACTCCCCATGGAGATTTGAACCCTCACCACCCTCCAGGCCTTCCGCACAGCCCTTAAAACCTGGCTGTTCTGGCAGGCTTGGGGCTAAAGACTTGCAGCCCCACTCCGAATGGTATGATTGTTGTGTTTTTTAATAGTGCATGCTTTTTTTGTTCTGTAACTTGTTTGTTTATCCCCCCTCCCTTGAATTGTGAGCCGCCCTGAGTCCCCTCAGGGAAAAGGGCGGCATACAAATAAAGCAAATTCCAAATTCCAAATTCCTTTCCTAAACCAACAATCCCTACTCATGGTCATTCATACCCTAGTCACCTCCCGTCTTGACTATTGCAATGCGCTCTATATGGGCTGCCCTTGAAAAACATCAGGAAGCTCCAGTTGGTGCAAAATGCAGCAGCCCACATGGTTTTGTTCAGACCTCAGTGTGCACATGCATCACCTCTCCTGCAGGGGCCGCATTGGTTGCTAATGGATGCAATTCAAGGTACTGGTTGTCACCTTTAAAGCCCTTTATGGTTTGGGACCAGATCATCAGGCTGCCCCTGAAGAGTGTTCAAAGACTGCAGTTGGTCCAGAATGCAGCCGCACGAGCTATAATGGGTGTACCCAGATACATCCATGTTACACCTATCCTCCGTGAGCTGCACTGGCTCCCCATTGGTCTCCGGACCCGCTTCAAGGTGCTAGTTGTTACTTTTAAAGCCCTACATGGTATTGGACCTGGCTACCTGAGAGACCGCCTCCTGCCACTTACCTCCCAAAGACCAATAAGATCACACAGGTTGGGCTTCCTCCGGGTGCCGTCAACCGGACAATGCCGGCTGGTGGCCCCCCGAGGGAGGGCCTTCTCTGTAGCTGTGCCGGACTTATGGAACGAGCTACCCGCGGAGATCCGGACCCTTACCACTCTCCCGCCCTTCCATAAAACGACCAAGACCTGGCTGTTCCGGCAGGCCTGGGGCTGTTGATTAAAATCCAGCCCCACGTGATTGAATGGATGATTTTATTTTAAATAATTGTACTTTTAATATTCTATGTTTTTGCTTTTGTTGTGAACCGCCCAGAGTCCCTAGGGAGTGGGTGGCATACAAGTCTTATTAAAGTTGCAAAGTTGCATCTGAGGGACCATCTCTTGCTGGTCACATCCACCTGATGCACTAGAGTGGGGAGGCAAGGAATGTTGCAGGTTGCATCCCCTAAGGAGATACATCTGGAGGGACCCAGAAGAAGGACATTCTCCATGGTGACTCCCACCCTCTGGAGCATCATCCCTCCAGAAATTAAACAGGCCCCTCTTTCTGACACTCTTAGAGAAGGCCCTGAAGACGTGGTTCTGCCAGCAGGCCTGGGGAATCCAGAGCGGGTTGGAGCCCATGAAATGGCTGGTATGAATGTATGTTGTCGCAGAGTGTGAAGGGCTTATTTTTTTATTTTTTTTATTTTTTTATTATTTTTATTTCTTTTATATTATGTTTTTATCTTCTGTAAGCCTCCTTGAGTTGCTGTGAGCGAGGAGGCAGCAATATAATTTTTTTTTAAAACAAATAAATGAAATAAATATAGTTCTGGAACAAATAGTTTTCTTAAGTCATGCAAACTTAAAATTTCCTTTTTACCTCTTCAGAGCTTTATCCCAACCGCAATACTGGTCCTTGTCCTACTTTTTGTTAAGACAAGACCTATTCTTTAGCCAATAGATTTTGTTTCTCCTCTGTATCAATGTATCAGTGTGAATGCTAAGATCAAAAAAGGGTGTCTAGATTTCCTCCTCCATGATTTATCTCTATCAAAATCTCATGTCTGGAAAAAAATGATGTTGGAGGCTGTGCACTAACTCTGGAAGTTATGCTTAGAAGATAGAATTAAATTAGTGAATACTGCACTTAAAACAAGGACATCAAGGGCAGGCATTAATCAGGAAATGAAAGTAGAGTTCTACAAATAAAAAGTACATTTTTGCACTAAGGTAAGTTATATGAATTAGGAGAAGAGCTATAGAAAACATATGAGATATTGTTGAAGTAACATTTTCAAATTTTCTACAATTAAAACTCTGTGGCAAAAGGGTTGGATTATAATACTGTCTTGCTGACACCAACAGTGAAGTGAGAAAGTCTACTCTCAGCCTAAATTTGAATCAACCTAGTTTGAATTGGATGAATCTTAGTGAACGGTGTTAGGAATATAATTTTAACGGTTGGGTTGGCAATGTATAAATCATGTAACAATGTTGTATCTGTTTCTTTAAACATACTGTAAAATGTGATTGGTTGCTGTTTCCTCAATCGGCCATAAGAGGGAGCCAGAACAACTTGCAGCTCTCTCTCTGTTTGTTAGATGCTGGGCTGATCTGATCTGAGTGCCATGAGCTATTGTAAGTTTTGCAACTGTTAGCAAACTTTGAGTCCTGAACTGATTATATGATACTGGACTATGTTATTTGGATTATCCCTTAACTGAAAGACATTGATGACTGACTGTCTTATCCGTGAAAGTAAAAGCTTATTTAAACTGCAGTTTAACCTCTGTATGCTGGTTTGTGTGTTCTCCAACACAACTCTCACAACGCTTCGCTGAATGCACTCGTTCTCCCAATGGGGAGCTTACCTAACAAACAGTTATCTAAAAATAAAGACATACCTCTGTCCTCTAGGCAGTCTTTCCATAATGAGCTTGTCCAATATTACAAATCTACTGCCAGTAGCACTTTCTGTACTTAATAAGACAATTCATTCCTAATCTAAACTGTACATTCCTGTACTGTATAGTGCATAGAGAAATGGGTCTAGGTGTAGAACAACTAGCCACAGGCAACTCGCCACTGCCAACTCACAGCCGTGAAGTAGCCTCAGGCCAACACCACATGGCCAACTCACCACAGGGACAACTCACTGTAGGTGGCCAGAGGGAGACCTGGGAGGGTGGGCAAGTGAGCAGGTGAGTAGAGCATAGAGCGCATCAGGAGAAGAAGCAGCGGGTGGGGGGGGGGGTTACCCATTTTCAAATCCCTGCCTCTGCCATGGTGCCATGCTCTTAGTCAGGTGCAGAGGCATTGATAATGGTGGCTCCGAGCCCAGCATGGATCCTGATCGGTGCCAGAGCTGCATCGATGTCGCCGATTTGGATATTGAACTGTGTTGGGCTTGGAGCCTGGTGCGGTGACGGCAGTAGTGGGGGGGGGGATGTCAAAATGGGAAGGTCCCAACCACTGCCGCCTCTCTGCCACCACAGCTTCCCTGCCACCCATCTCAACTGCACATTTTACAATGTGCACTGCAAGCAGTGGTGGGATTCATCCAGTTCGCACCTATTCGGGAGAACCGGTTGGTAACTTTCTAAGCAATTTGGAGAACCGGTTGTTGGAAGAAATTTCATTTTGTTTTTCCCCCACTTTACAGGGCTAATCCTGTAAGGAAGGCAGGAAGGGAACATTCTGGTGTTGTTTCTAGCCTAATCTTTATTGCCCTGCTTACAGAAACTGCCTCTCCGGTTAACCCTTATTACATTGTAACAGCTAAGGTGAAGCGCCCATCAACCTGAGTGACCTTAAGTTGGCCACGCCCACCCAGTAACATGACCACTGAGCCCCACTTACCCAGATGGTCATTAGGGCAGAGAACCGGTTGTTAAATTATTGGAATCCCACCACTGACTGCAAGACAATTTCTTCTACACAGGAAAAGAAAACTGAGAGAATGTGACATTTTTGCTTTGAGGAATGCAGCAGTTTTTAATGGCAATTGTGTTCCCACAATCTAATTTATTTTTAGACGCCACATGCATTTCCCAATTTTCACTTTACATGATCTTTTTTTCACACTTTTCACATACTCTCTCAAATAGTTGCCTTATTTATATTCCCATGTGCTTCTCATGTGTATCTGTCTGTGCTATCATAATGTTCAATTTCTTTCTCAGAACAGCTCTTGTCCCCTCTGAACCTGCTGTCTCCTGGGTTCATTTTTGGCTGCCTCTTTGGTGTCCTAACAGCTCTTGAGAGAATTTCTTCAGGCAAGGCCTTTGGATGGGTTCACCGACAAAACCGTGAACCTTTTCCGCGCCGACATAACCGCGGAAGGCAAATCCACGCCGTCCGAAGCGCTAAGGAAAAAGGCGACCCTAGCACGCCGACATAACCGCGGAGGGCAAATCCACGCCCTCCAAAGCACTCAGCAAAATGCTTTTACTAGCATTCAAACCCTAACCCTAACCCTAACCCTAACCCTAACCCTAACGCTAACCCTAAACCTAACCCTAACCCTAAGCCTAGCCCTAAGCCTAAGCCTAAGCCTAAGCCTAAGCCTAAGCCTAAGCCTAAGCCTAAGCCTAAGCCTAAGCCTAAGCCTAAGCCTAAGCCTAAGCCTAAGCCTAACCCTTACCCTTACCCTTACCCTTACCCTTACCTTAACTTAAATCGTCTTTCTGTCGCCGCGCTGTTGTAAAGCGCCCTTCTGTCGCCGCGCTGTTGTCGCCGCGGTGATGACGTCGCGGTGATGATGTCGCGGTTTTAGCGACGCGGTTTTGTCGGTGCGCTTTTGTCGGGTCACGTTTGGATGAATGCACCTTGATTTTGGAACTCACATCTAAAAACATCCTACCCCATTCTTTGTTAAGAGCTCTCTAGACGTTGATCAAGATACCACTTTTTAAGAATATTTCCAATGAATGGCCATATTTACGTGTTGTTGTTTTACAGTAATGTTTCAAATGTTCTCTTGGTATTGTGGTGTTTCTTTGCTGCTTTTTCATATTATATTTCTGGATTGGCACTAATGTAAATGATCTACAACTCTGGAGGACAGGTAGGTTAGAAATATTTTTAATAAAATGAATGGCACATTCATTCAAATCCCTTCTTTTGCTTTTATAAGGGGCAAGATCTCCCAGCTCTTTCAGTGCTGCTTTCGTTCCAGGTTTTCTCAAGATGCTTCATAAGAGCCACATGGATGCTGGGGGAACCATGTGCTTTCATTCAGAGATCAGCCTTATGAGAGAGCCAAATTCTTTTTATTTTATTTTAAACACTTACTCAATCATGCTCTTTATGAAACATCTCAATTTTGGCAGAATCAACTGAATTTTAAAGGTAAAGAACAGGCTTGGGGAGGTATTGTTCCCATGTTGACACACTTCTGTTTCTAATCCATGTTGCCTCTGATTAAATAGGACTTTGAAACTATAACTACTGGCCAGACATGTTCACGTTAGATAATGATGGTATGAATCAGAGGTGGGTTCCTACCAGTTCGCACCTATTTGGTAGACCCGGTTTGTCAAATCTACTGAACCGGTTAGAAGAGGTTCCACCAGTGGACCCGGAAAGCAGGCCACACCTACAGAAGAGGCTCCAATTTTTTTTGAAACCCACCACTGGTCCTTGGATATGATTATTCTACATTATCATGCTCATATTTATAAAACTCAGTGCCTCTGTGAAAGGTAAGGATGACTACTGCGTTTGTGGTGCAATCAGAACATGGCGTGTGTTGAAGTTGTTTTAACGCAAACCAAAGATGCCTTTTAAAAAACAAGTTGACATCCTATTCTTATGCATGCCAGTGCTGTGTGTGAGGTAATTTAAGGTGGTTCTGACAAGTGTCGTCGGCATCTTCATATCCGGTCACATGGGCGGCAAGCCACTCCCACCCGGTCACATGGGCGGCAAGCCACTCCCACAAAGGAGGCCACACCCACAGAGTAGGTTCGAACAATTTTTGAAACCCACCACTGGTATGAATGTGGATATCATGGACAGCAGTTCCTCTTCTGCCCTGCCTGCAGTTGTGTTATGTGCTTTTGGTAGTATCATTAAAGTAGAGAAAGATTATTGCATTTGCTCAGCTAACTCTCTGTTCACACTTGGATGATCTTTAAAACTGGACTGAAAAGTCAAAAAAATATCCTGGAAAAAGACAACAACATGTATCTTCTGTATTGTTGCCAAGACTTTTACCTATCATGAGATGAGCTAGGCCTGAAGGAAAGTTTTATTGCAATATACAAGTGTATTGTTTCTTCACTAAAAAAAATTAGTAATAAATGTTTTTTCTTTTCTCTCTGATATAAAACCAGTTATTTGTTGAAGGGTAAAACAAGCCCTTTACTTTATACACTTCAAAATGTTGCTATCATTATATACCAGTGTTTCTCAACCTTGTCAACTTGAAGATGTCTGGACTTCAACTCCCAGAATTCCCCAGCCAGCATTCGCTGGCTGGGGAATTCTGGAAGTTGAAGTCCAGACATCTTCAAGTTGACAAGGTTGAGAAACACTGTTATATACGTTGCGTTGGTACCTTAGATATCCCCTCTTCCTTTGTGCATGTGGTGAGTGATCATTGCCGTATGAATAATGTAATTATGACGTATATTTGACAGAAAGCAAACTGAACAGATTGTTTAGACTGTTGACTTACTAACCAGAGAGCTAGTTCGGTGCAAATGTTAAGGCACCAGCCCAGAAATTGGGAGACTGAATTCTAGTCCCAACTTAAACAAAAAGCTACCCTTGGATCAGTTAGTCTCTCTCAGCCAAGGAAGAAGGCAATAGAAAATCCAAAAAAAAACTTGTGAAGAAAACAGTAGGGACTTGTCCAGGAAGCCACACAAGGAGCCACACAAATTAAACACACAATACACACACACGCACATACACACACTCACACATAAAACACACACACACTCACTCACACACAAAACACACACAGTTTAACTATTGCTCTAAAATTCATATAAAAGAACATGATTAACAAAAAGTTGTTTCTTTCTGCCCCACTCTAACAATTGTACAAAATAAAGGCCATAGTTCCAATTGTTTGAGCCAAGGTGGCGCAGTGGTTAAATGCAGCACTGCAGGCTACTGCTAGATCAGCAGGTCAGCGGTTCAAATCTCACCGGCTCAGGGTTGACTCAGCCTTCCATCCTTCCGAGGTGGGTAAAATGAGGACCCAGATTGTTGGGGGCAATATGCTGACTCTCTGTAAACCGCTTAGAGAGGCCTGAAAGGCCTATGAAGCGGTATATAAGTCTACTGCTATTGCTATTGCTATTGCTATTGCTATTGTTTCTTTATATTTATTTATTTTATTTTTATTAATAAGATTTATAGGCTGCCCAATCCCGAAGGACTCCGGGCGGCTTACAAAAAGAGGAAAAAAAATAATAAAAAATAATAAAAAATAAAAAACGACAGATTTAAAATCACAACATGCATTCGTTGTGATCGGGGCTGGACCTCAACAGTGAGGTCAACAGCCCCAGGCCTGCCGGAATAGCCAGGTTTTAACAGCTTTTCTGAAGGCCATGAGAGTGGGTAAGGTCCGGATTTCTGGGGGTAGATCACTCCAAAGGGCCGGAGCAGCCACAGAGAAGGCTCTCCTCCGGGGAGCCGCCAGCCGACATTGTCTGGCTGACGGCATCTGAAGGAGGCCCAATCTGTGGGATATATGCAACTTGAGTGTATGTTAGTAAACTGCCTATATCTCCTAACTGATGGGATGTAGCAACAAGATGTTGGTTTATAAAGCAGTCTCAGGGTTAGAGATCCCAGCTTGTAGAGAATAGCATGAGTGTGGTAACATTGGTTGGTCTTGTGGCAGACTGGTCAAATATGCCCACACTGCATTGTTTTTTTCCCCTCCTCCCCGGGGCACTCCATAGTTTTCAACATATAGAGGCAATGGGAATTTTGTCTGATTACTTTTACACACATATACACATGGTTGATGGATGCCGCGACTGTTTTGAGCTGCCCCAAGAGTCCAGCCCAGATGCATCTTGCTTCCAAGAGAGGTTCAAAAACTCTGAAAAACTCACTCGGGTAACAATGGATTTCTGAACAATTTGCATGTGGTTTCTGGGGTGAACCATGACAGTAGCTACTAGCTCGTGCACTCTTCCACAATACACATTGGTTTAAGCGATTTTCAGAAATGGAGAAGTAATGGTGGTGGGGAGCACACTGAGGTTTCAGCAGCTACGATCAGAAGCTTTCAAGTGGGGAAGAAAAAAGACCATCAATTAGGAAACAGGGCAAAGATATTTTAGAACTCTTGCTATTTCTAAATGATGGGTTGAAACTTTGACCCATCTTCACTTTGACCCCCCCGCCATGTTAATAATGAATTTAAAGCAATCTTATTGAGTGTAGTGAGACTCAATATCACAATATCACAATATCTCACTGAAAGGCACACTGTTCTTACATTTTTGTTTTTTGCTTATTCGTGTAAAAGCCTTTGCCAAATAACCATCATCTCATCATTTTGTGTCCAATCAAGTAAAGGCACATAATATTCTGTTGTGGCCCAGCAAGAGCCGTTGGAGCTGCCACCAGACTCCGACAGTGAGGGGCCCTATGAGTCGGCTCTGGAAGATGTGAAGGACCCTGGACAGAGTTCCGACTCCGAGCAGGGCACAGAGAGACTGGTTGGCCACTAGGAGGCGCCTGAGGCCTGGAGCAGCGGGGAGAGCCAAAGGGAGCGTGCTCCTGAAGTGAAGCCTTGGGTGGGGAGGAGACAAGGGAGTGTGATCCTGACGTCATGCATTGGAGCAGTGGGGAGGAGACAAGGGAGTTGGTTCTGGATGCCTGGCAACGGAGGGCTAATAGGAGTAAAGAACAGTTATGCAGTTACAGGAGATAATTGCACTCAGCTGGTGGTAATTAGGCTCCTCTCAAGACTATAAAAGGAATGGCTTTCCATACGCTCATCGCAGGAGTCAACGTATTTACTAGAGCTGGAGAAGCTATCGTGGCTCTCTTGGCAGGCTGGATTGCTGCCAAAGTCTAGTCTGTGTGTTAATAAATCTTTGAAGTATCTTTGTCTCGGCTTCCTTTGTGTAGGATGAGGAGGGTCAGAACATATTCCAATACATGAACATTGGTTGGCAGACTGGCCAAATGGTCCCTGTGATTGTCCCTGTGATGAACAACACAGGGACCACACAAAATTCAGGATTGTAACTGAGGGACATTTATTTATATGCATGCACACATGATTCCCCACTTTTAAGTATCTCTCATACACACACACTTATTATATTTTTGGCTCACATTTGCACAGATATTCTATCATTCTAATGACTCAACACTGGTACTCTGCTATCCAGTGGTGGGATTCAGCCAGTTCGCACCTATTCAGGAGAACCGGTTGGTAACTTTCCAGGCAGTTAGGAGAACCGGCTGTTGGAAGAAATCTCCTTTTGTTTTTTTCTACTTTACAGGGCTAATCCTGTAAGGAAGGCAGGAAGGAAACATTCTGGTGTTGTTTCTAGCCTCATCTTTATTGCCCTGCTTACAGAAACTGCCTCTCCGGTTAACCCTTATTACATTGTAACAACTAAGGCGAAGCGCCCATCAATGGGAGTGATGTTGAGTTTTCCACACCCACCCAGTCACGTGACCACCGAGCCCCACCTACCCAGATGGCCATTAGGGCAGAGAACCAGTGGTTAAATTATTTGAATCCCACCACTGCTGCTATCCCTTAGTGATCAATGGGCTTTCAAAGACCATTTTGCCGGATGCTCCAACACTAGACGTTTTAAGAAGGGATTGGACAATCATTTGTTTGAAATGATCTAGGGTTTCTTGCCTGAACAGGGGCTTGGATTAGAAGACCTCTAAGCTATCTCCCAACTCTGTTATACTGCTACTAGAACTTGGTCAACATTTTTAAACATTTGAACATCTGCCTTGTGAAGTAACAGGCAGCATCCATGGCATTAGGAATTGGCAAGGGTAAAATGATACATGTGAAGTCAGATAAATTAAGGTCGAGGACTGGTGGACAATATTCACTCCTCAAGGTGTGACTACACTGGAAGGGTCGGGAGCTTCCCAGAGTTGGTAATAATAATATGTGCAGCTATAAAATGAAAAGAGTACTATAAAATGAAATAGTAAAAAAAAAAGCAAAATAAGAAAAAATAAAATAAGGATTTTGTTCCTTTGCTAGAAAAGTAACTTATTTTTCTTTCATTATCCTTGCTACTGTCTGCGATTCTTAGGGGCTGCAGAATCCAGCCCAGTTTAAGAAACTCAAGGCTTATCAGCTTCTATCAATAAGACTGCTTTTTTCCGTCCTACATAAGATGGTGCTTTAAGGTTGGTTTTTCTTACCTCAACATTATTACATTTTTGAAAATAACACCCACATTTCCTTTCACTATTGAAGTTGGTATCAGGACTGATCTCTTCGGAGGTTTATGTTGCTTCCTATAATCTGCAGAAATCATCAGCACTACGTAAAGCCACAACAGTAGGAAAACAATAGAATTTGTACAGTTTATAGCTAACTGACATTTTCCTGCTACTCCTGTTTACATCATTTATCAGTTTTTTTCATACTCTGCCGAAGGACGTTTCTGTTTCTCCTTCTCTAAAAATGAGCTTATGGTAACTGAGGCAATCTAAAACTTTTGTTGTTGTTGTTGTTACACTGTTTTAGCCGAAGAATGTAATTTAACCCAGCAGAATCACTAGTTTACAGAGACTATTATGTTTAAATGAACAATGCTGATATTAGGAAAGTTTGGTCAAACAGCTTACAAGTTTCAAACTTGAAACGTCTGTTGACCAAATTTTGATTTCAATTTAAAAATAAAATGGTAACTTGGTCCTCCTTAAATGATTGGCATTTAAGTGCACATCATCCTAGCATGGTTATTAGCATGGTTGACAGGTGATCCTAGAAATGATAAATAGAAAACTGAGGAAGGCTGGTAGCAGTGGTGGGATTCAGCCAGTTCGCACCTATTCAGGAGAACCGGTTGGTAACTTTCTAAGCAGTTCGGAGAACCGGTTGTTGGAAGAAATCTCCTTTTGGTTTTTCAAACTTTGCAGGGCTAATCCTGTAAGGAAGGCAGGAAGGAAACATTCTGGTGTTGTTTCTACCCTAATCTTTATTGACCTGCTTACAGAAACTGCCTCTCCGGTTAACCCTTATTACCATTGTAACAACTAAGGTGAAGCGTCCATCGACGTGAGTGACCTTGAGTTGGCCACGCCCACCCAGTCACATGACTACCGAGCCCCACCTACCCAGATGGTCATTATGGCAGAGAACTAGTTGTTAAATTATTTGAATCCCACCACTGGCTGGTACCATAAAACTATGGAAGAAAGCACCACTATATCAATTAAGAATTAAGTACCATCCAGAGTTGCTCGATGTAGGGTGGCATATAAACCTAATAAATCATTATTAAGAATAGATCAGTCAGTCTATTGCCAGTTTGTGTTAGTTGCACAAGAACATTCCATACATTTTTGCTTTTTTTTAAAAAAAATCCTTATGTATCCTTACAAATCTGCACAGATCTCTCTAAATATATTTTCGCTACAAAATACTCTTTTGTAAATGCATTTTGGAAGCGCTAAAGGCATAGAAGACAAGAAGTATGGATATAGGGGAGACTCATCATGTGCAAACCTGGTTTGTAAAGAATAGACACATAGACAGACAGATATAGGTATAGGTATAGATATAGATGTACACATAAATACATACATACATGCATGCATTTTATATGTATTAAATGATATATGAACATCTGAATAATGTCTTTATTGCACTGAGGCATTTTCCCTTTTCATTACTTGACTTTTTAAAACTTTATTTTAAAATAGAAATAGTTCTTGAAATAATGGACTCATGGAAAGGAATCACGATCATGTGAGCATCATCTAATCATGCCAACAACAAAAAGATTGTAGCAACAAAAATGGCCATCAGTATTGGAATACTTTTGAGAAACAAAATACTGAAGCTTGTGATTGCTGTTAAAACAGAATAAGGAATAGGTATCTCTGCAACAAATGAATATTATAACTCTGAAGTTAGCTTGCTGGAAGATGGGGAAATGATGCCTCATTTAGAATAGATAATGACAAGAAGGTTTGTAATCTTGTTAAATTGCTGAGGAAAGGACAAATCCTGGTGTCATATCCATGTTGTTGTTTTTTTAGCAATGCTGCAGGAATGGTTTGTCACTATTTTGCTTCAAGCCACTTTCTTAGTCTAAGCAATAAGTTTAAGTTTAATGAAATTTATATGCCCCCCCAATCCTGAAGGACTCCGGGCGGCTTACAAAAGAAGAAAGAAAAAAAGAAAAGGAAAATAAGAAAAGGATAGTTTAAAATTCACAAAACACATGCATTCATTCTAACCGGGGCTGGACCTCAACAATGAGGTCAACAGCCCCAGGCCTGCCGGAACAGCCAGTTTTTAACAGCTTTTCTGAAGGCCATGAGGGTGGGTAAGGTCCGGATCTCTGGGGGTAGCTGATTCCAAAGGGCCGGAGCAGCCACAAAGAAGGCTCTCCTTCGGGAGCCCGCCAGCCGACACTGTCTGGCTGACGGCATCCGAAGGAGGCCCAATCTGTGGGATCTTACCGGCCGTTGGGAGGAGTGTGGCAGTAGGCGGTCTCACAGGTACGCTGGCCCTAAGCCATGTAGGGCTTTAAAGGTGATAACCAACACCTTGAATTGCATCCGGAGACCAATAGGTAGCCAGTGCAGCTCGTGGAGGACAGGTGTAACGTGGGTGTACCTCGGTGCACCCAATATCGCTCTCGCGGCTGCATTCTGGACTAGCTGTAGCACTGTTTTGTTCAGGGCTATTGTTTAATGTTTAATATGGAAGAAATTACGTTGGAGATTGAGGAGCTAATAGAGTGATTTGTTTTGTTTTATAAAAAAAAGGATTCTTTTCCCCCAAAGCATTTTGGAATGTATTGTTTCAACTTAATTAATTAAGTTTTCATGGCATATTATTGCTTTTTCTTTTCTCTCAGACAAATAAAATATGTCAGACTGTTAGTATTTATTTGATGACTAAGTTGAAGTCCATACTGACCTTTTCTCATAAATGTACTCTGTATGGCTTTTTGACAAAATTGTATTCCAAATTGTCTGGTTCTGACATTTACTAACTGTGATTGATCATTTATGTCTAGTCATTTTTGCAGATTCAATATTATTTAGCCTTTGTTCTGGATTTCTATTGATGCTCACCACAACTGTTTTCTCTATCATCCGTAAACTGGATCGTATACATGTTATTAGTGACAGATCTGTATAAAACCTTCATTTGCTCAGCATCTGATGGCTGCTAAACATATTCTGCCTTTTTTATTTTAGTTGATTTTGGTTTATTCTCTGATTTATTCTCAGTATTATCAGAATATTCAGAACAAATCTCCCAATATTCTCCCAGTATTCTTTCCTTCCTTCCTTCCTTCCTTCCTTCCTTCCTTCCTTCCTTCCTTCCTTCCTTCCTTCCTTCCATCCATCCATCCATCCATCCATCCATCCATTAATTGTCTGTTCATCTTACCAAATCTTACTGTTGTGGCCCAGCAGGAGCCGTTGGAGCTGCCACCAGACTCCAACAGCGTGGGGCCCCATGAGTCGGCTCTGGAGGACGTGGAGGACCCTGGACAGGGTTCCGACTCCGAGCAGGGCGCAGAGAGGCTGGTTGGCCACCAGGAGGCGCCCGAGCCTTGGACCAGTGGGGAGGAGACAAGGGAGTGTGATCCAAACGTCATGCATTGGAGCAGTGGGGAGGAGCCAAAGGAGTTGTTCCTGGATGCCCGGCACTGAAGAGCTAATAGGTGTAAGGAACAGTTGCGCAGTTACAGGAGATAATTGCACTCAGCTGGTGGTAATTAGGCTCCTCTCAAGACTATAAAAGGAATGATTGTGCACATGCCCTTTTGCAGGAATCAACATATTCACTAAAGTTGGAGAACTTTTCATGGCTAGCTTGGCAGGCTGGATTGCTGCCAAGGTTAGTCTGTGTTGGATTGCTGCCACTGTATTGTCTGTGCTGGATTGTTGCCAAGGTCCTGTCTGTGTGAATAAATCCTTGAAGTATCTTTGTCTCGGCGTGCTTTGGTGTAGGACGAGGGGGCTCAGAACAGCTTACCATAACTCTGGGTGGTTTATAGTTACATCTAAGTTAAAACATAAAAAGTTAAAATCAAACCTTAAAACCAGACACGTGGGAAAGGCAGGGGTGAAGTGGGGGTGGAGGTGGATCTATTATTACTCAATCAAACATCTCCACTGTGCTGTTCCCTCCCCGGGGCCCCAAGCCAACTGGCAAAGCCACGTGTTTAGGCCCTTACGAAAGAATAGGAGGGTTTGGGGCAACCTCACATTGGGGGAGGGGGGGAGAACTTCCAGAGGACAGCAGCAATAGCAGAGAAGACCCTCCTCCTGGACCCTGCCAGCCAGAATTATTTATTGGAACATTTCCCCCCCCCCCTATTTGTCAAACATGTTTATGGGAAGGTCAAAGAATCTGAATGTGTTAGTGGTAGGCAATATATGAGGGTCTGCATATTCTTGGAGATGGCACAAAAATGATACGTTGAACGTGAAACATTAACACATGGGTTTATTCTGAAAATTCAGTTTCGTCAGATTATTCTCTTTGTTGTTCTCAAGAGTGTAACAGTAGAATCTGATGCTCCTCTCAGATTAGACGTCAAATTTTCTGCGTTGCTGCTCCTGGGTAGCGATAATCATGAGTTATGAGTTATGAGTTATGAAAGTTTATTTATATGCTGCCCTTTTCCCTGGGGGGACTCAGGGCGGCTTACAACTCAAGGGAGGGGGGAAACAGACATTTTACATGTAAGAACAATACATAATTAAAAAACACAACATTCATACCATTCGGGTGGGTTACAGTTTTTAGCCCCAGGCCTGACGGGATAGCCAGGTCTTAAGGGCTGTGCGGAAGGTCTGGAGGGTGGTGAGGGTACGAATCTCCACGGGGAGATCGTTTCAAAGGGTCGGAGCCGCCACCGAGAAGGCTCTCCTCCGCGTGGTTGCCAGTCGACACTGACCGGCAGATGGAACTCGGAGGAGGCCTAATCTATGTGATCTAATTGGTCGCGTGGAGGTGACTGGCAGTAGGCGGTCTCTCAAGTACCCAGATCCACTACCATGAAGGGCTTTATGGGTGACAAGTAGCACCTTGAAGCGTACCCGGAGATCGACAGGTAGCCAGTGCAGCTCGCGGAGGATAGGTGTTATGTGTCATATCTCAGCCCAGGAAGAAAGGCAAAAATCATCAAAATGCTGGTTCCCAATTTCAAAGCGCTTCAGAAGGAAGATGTTGTGTGTGGAAAAAAGCAGCTATGTTTAGTTTTTCTTCTCTATAAATTCTAGAATGGGAAAGTACATTTTCAAAGTACCAGACTTAACGTATAGAGGCAAGCGTTTGTTTCTGGAACCATCCACCAATCAAATGTTTGTCCACACAACTTTCACTGCCCACCTCTTTGAAGCGTTACAATGGGTTTGTTCTCCAAAGAGTTTCCCTAGGTTTTCACCATGAGTGTCAGCCTCTGCTTTGCTGCTGCTTCGGCTGCCATTGAAACGGGGAAGGGGGGGGGCATGGTATTTGGGAGGGGAATCATTATGTGCTGGAGGAGTGTTCTAGAAGCTGTCCTGACCATCTCTTTGCGTGTGTGGAGAAAGGGAGTTTCCCGCCAAGGCCAACTGTCCAGCATTCCACCCTGATGATGTTTTTTGAAGATATCTCCCACCTGACAGTTGGGTGAATTATTATTGGACTATGGAATGGGGTGCCAAGGGGAGGGGATTGAATTATACATGATATCCATTGCTTTCACGCCAATTTATCCAGACTCAGCTTTGCTTCGCTACTTATCATTTGTAATTAGTAAAAGTACACTTAATTTCAAGAATGGAGTTGAGTGGGTTCTTTCCTGATTATTAAATGAAGCAGCACCTTCCAATCATGTCCTTGGAGAAAATATGCCATGAAAACAGCTCACATTGGGTCCTAGACACAGGGCAAAGTTGTTGTGTTCGTTTTTAATTTTTTTTTAAAAAAAGAAGTTCCTTCAAGCAATTTAAAAGATGGGGTGAAACCAGGGGTGGGTTCCTGCCAGTTCTAACCTCTTCTATAGAAGAGGTTCCACAAATCTACCGTGCCATTTAGAACTGGCTCCCTCCTCCCGCCCGTCCGCACCATGCTTGCCCCACCTGCCACTCAATGATTGGCTGGCTCACCAATCCCCCCGCCCACCTCTAAGAGTCCTGTTGTGTATTGAAGAAAGTCCTCGACCGTTCGAGCTGTCATCAGCGCGAGCTGTAACACGAGCCAGGTACTTGCAGTATAAAAGGCAAGCCGTTTAAACAGTTAACTGTCTTGTTAGAGCAACAACCTTGCTGATTGCTCTATTGTTTCAGCTGTTCCTGCAGCCGCCTAGCCGGCTTCATTTAATACATTGTTGCGAGAGTTGTTACACTACTTCAGCTACTGAATAAAAGGTTACAGAGTTTTAAAGGACCTGCCTGGTTTTTTCAGTTATGATAAGTCCTATCTAAACCTTGAAGTCTTAAAGCTGTCAAGTTTGAACACCCCTGGAGGTTTTTTTCTAAAGGGTTAGTGGTGCAAGGGTCTTGTAACTTGACAGCTTTAAGACTTGCACACTTCAATGCCAGAGTTCCTGAGCCAACATGACTGGAGGAGGAATTCTGAGAGTTGAAGTCCACAAGTCTTAAAGCTGTCAAGTTTGAACACCCCTGGTTTTTTTCCCCCTAAATGGTTAGGGGCGCAAGGGTCTTGTAACTTGACAGCTTTAAGACTTGCGTGCTTCAAATGCCAGAGTTTCTGAGCCAACATTTTGGTTGCTAAGCAAGAGCGTTGTTAAGTGAGTTTCACCACATTTTACAAGTTGGCCATGCCCACCCAGTCACATGACTGGCAAGCCACTCCCACTCAGCCACATGGCTGGCAAGCCACTCCCATCCGGTCACATGGGTGGCAAGCCACTCCCACAAAGCAGGCCACACCTACAGAAGAGGTTCTAAAAAAATTTGAAACCCACCACCTAACCCTAACACTAACCCTCACAGAATAATCATCAAACATCCTGGGGGATTTGGTATGAGGCAAAGATTCTTAGAAATCTGGAAAGGATGATACTTGAGCCCAACTATGATTATCTATCATTCAATAGAGGCAAGGAAATATGGCTCCTTCAATCGTGCCTTGCCATTTAATGGTGGGTTTTCTTTTATACAGCACGTAAATAGCAATAGCAATAGCAGTAGACTTATATACCGCTTCATAGGGCTTTCAGGCCTCTCTAAGCGGTTTACAGAGAGTCAGCATATTGCCCCCAACAATCTGGGTCCTCATTTTACCCACCTCGGAAGGATGGAAGGCCGAGTCAACCCTGAGCCGGTGAGATTTGAACCGCTGAACTGCTGATCTAGCAGTCAGCTGAAGTGCTGCATTTAACCACTGCGCCACCTTGGCTCTTCTTCTTCTAAACTGGTAGCATTGTAGGACTAAGCGCCATGTTACATTATAACTTCTGTTTTGTCATGACGAAAGGATAGAATAGATAATTACAAGGGAGAAGAGCGCTGATTTTTCTTTTCCTCTTGTCCCAAAGTGGTGCTTTACACCCAGTTCGAAACCATGGCCAAGTTGCACAGCTGATGGGCTGCAACCACGGACTGAAGAGATTCAGAACAATAAGTCCACAATTCCGCTATTCGGTCCGTCTCGCAATCATTCTATTTCAACTGTTCTGCTGACATTTATCAGCCAGCCGACGGTTCTTCTTTGTTATTTATTCTCGCTGTCTTGGCAGTGATATAGCTGGTCTTCTGTCTGTATAAAGGGCTTCCCCTGAGTCCCACAGCAGCCCCGCTGGCACGGAATTGTGCTTTCCTGCATGACTTCAAAATTGCCTGTAAATTGGTTTCAATACTTAAGTTCTTATTGAACATTAAAAAAAACAGACTTTGGCATAACACTTCTTAATTTGTTCTTGCATGGGTTTTTTTGGGGAAAAAAAACACCTTTATCTACCAAGTCATCCATGACATTTTTTTCAGTTCAAGTCAGTGGTGGGTTTCAATTTTTTTTAGAACCTCTTCTGTAGGTGTGGCCTGCTTTGTGGGAGTGGCTTGACGGCCATGTGACCTGGTAGGAGTGGCTTGCCAGCCATGTGACTGGGTGGGGGTGGCCAACTTGTAAAATGTTGAAAATCTTCTCTCGTGCTACTAAAGAATCAGTTAGGAAAGGGGCAATGATAGTTATATAACAACTTTGGTTTGGGACTGATGAAAGAAATGTCCTTCTGGGTTCGGCTCCAAGTGGGGAAAAAGACACTGGAGACATGGAGGCTGCTTGGAAAGATGGTTTTAATGGTGGACAGGACCGCATGGCTTGAGCCCTGAACAGAAAAGGTGATCACATGCTTCAATGTTGGTGGAGAAGAAGAGAAGGGCTGAGGGAGGGGCTTGCTAGGCTTTTTATAACCTGTTCAGTCCCACCTCTCTGTTTCCTGTTCCTGTGTAAGAAATGTATTCTGATTGGTTGTCAGACTCCCATGGGGCCATGCAGGGGCAATTCTCTAGGCTGTGTTTTGAATCCAGGTTTGGTTGAGTTCTCAGATGCCATGTGGTCAGTTGAGTAAAGGGCCAATATTATCATGCTTTAATCCCACCCCCCCTGCAGCTGAAGTGGAGAAGCCTTTATTATGTAAAGTGGACTAGCTTGGCCTTCTTAATGACCCATGGACAAAGTGGGGATGGGGAGGAAGCAACAGGCAGCTATTCTGTCTTTTAAAACATGTTTCTTTCTTTTCACATCCAGAGAAATGTTCTGCCTTTTCAACATTTCCTAGGATACTTCATTTTTCTGGGAGAGGGCTGGGTGATAACTTCCTACAGGACCATCAGAGCTGTCTATCTGGAAGAATCCATGAAAAATAGCAAATTTGTAACCTCTGAAGAAAAGGAGGTTTTTCTATTCAGTACTTTGACAAATACTGTAATTTGGATTGATTACACACTTCTGTACTGTATTACTATTATCTCACTACTAAGGAGTAAATGTATTATGCAGCCAGTCTTCGCCATCTACTGGTGACAAGTGTGCCTTGCATTTCAAACATTCTTGACATTTCCCCCTATCTCTAGCACATTTTCCACTAGAGTTTATCACAGCAAAGATTTAAGTTTTATTCTGGATTTATCAGGCATCCGCTGATACTTAAAATTAAAAGACATGTGCTTTGAAAAAAAAACCATTTCTTATCATTACTCATCTTTGTGAGAATGTTATTTTCCTTATGTCTGCCCCTCTGGGTAAACAGACAGGAAACGCAACTATATTTTATTGTAAAACTATATTAACAGAGTCTTGAAACTTACAAGCTTTCTGACACCACTTTTAACCATCCGATTGGTTGCATCTAGAATCTGATTGGACAAAGACGTAATTGCCTCGGAAAGTATAACTACCAATCAGTGGTGGGATTCAAATAATTTAACAACCGGTTCTCTGCCCTAATGACCATCTGGGTAGGTGGGGCTTGGTGGTCATGTGACTGGGTAGGCGTGGCCAACTCAACGTCACTTACGTTGATGGGCGCTTCGTCTTAGCTGTTAGAATGTATTAAGGGTTAACCGGAGAGGCAGTTTCTGTAAGCAGGGCAATAAAGATGAGGCTAGAAACAACACCAGAATGTTTCCTTCCTGCCTTCCTTACAGGATTAGCCCTGCAAAGTGGGGAAAAAACAAAAGGAGATTTCTTCCAACAACCGGTTCTCCGAATTGCTTAGAAAGTTACCAACCGGTTCTCCCGAATAGGTGCGAACTGGCTGAATCCCACCACTGCTTGATCCTCAACTGATGGATTTATGTTTCAACTGGTCACCAAAATGTTTTTTTCCCACTGAATTGCTTTTATTCACATATTTCATGGCACCCTTCCATGTCTCTTTTCTTAAGTAGTAGAAACATACTGTAGTCTGTAAACGATGAATATTTTTTTTTTACTGTTATCTTATTTTTTCACATAGAGACTATACAACTGGAAATTAAATGTTGGCAGTGGAACAGGATTCTCCGTGATGCACGATCGCAGCAGGCCATCTTCTGAAGAAGGAGGTTAAACCAAATTCAGGGATTCAGTAGAAACACCAAGAGTGTCACTGACATATTGCTAGTTTCCTCATTCTTTGGGAAGCAATTGAAGAGCAAAACTTTTTGCTGTCCAAAGAGTTGGCAAGGGGTGGCAGAGGACAAGGGATATTTTCCACTAGCATCAAATGCAAAGTGAGGGGGGGGTCTCACAAAGTTGTGCTATGACATGATATTGGAAAGAAAGTCCCAAACAGAGGAAATGTCAAGTCTTTCTATACTTTGAGTAAAGACTGGCAATGCTTGATCAGTGGTGGGTTTCAAAAATTGTTCGAACCTACTCTGTGGGTGTGGCCTCTTTTGTGGGAGTGGCTTGCCGCCCATGTGACCGGATGGGAGTGGCTTGCTGCCCATGTGACCGGATATGAAGATGCCGACAACACTTGTCAGAACCACCTTAAATGACCTCACACACAGCACTGGCATGCATAAGAATACGATGTAAACTTGTTTTTTAAAAGGCATCTTTGGTTTGCGTTAAAACAACTTCAACACACGCAATGTTCTGATTGCACCACAAACGCAGTAGTCATCCTTGCCTTTCACAGAGGCACTGAGTTTTATAAATAGGAGCATGATAGTGTAGAATAATCATATCCAAGGACCAGTGGTGGGTTTCCAAAAATTTTGGATCCTCTTCTGTAGGTGTGGCCTGCTTTCCGGGTCCACTGGTGGAACCTCTTCTAACCGGTTCGGTAGATTTGACGAACCGGTTCTACCGAATAGGTGTGAACTGGTAGGAACCCACCTCTGATAAATATGGCCCATGGGGGAAAAATCAAATAGGTTAGAATCAGTTGAAGAAAATAAAGAATGTCTCATCTATATTCTATTAAAACTCTTGTGTTTTTAATCTTTGACTGGGTGAAACACAGGGCAACTTACAAAATATGTCCAAAACTAGAATCCATGATGCCTCTGGAATTTAAAATGGCTAAATATTATAAAACTTTTTATGACTTAAAAATTGTATCAAAGCATTTTGTGACATAATATAAAATGTCATCAAACATTTCCGGTGGTTATCTGCTGATATTTGACTGTGCTATTTGGTTAAGATTATGAATACATCTTTGAACAGCTCCCTAAATTTTAAAGAAATTTTTCAACGTAGGCAGTACATTAAAAGTTCTGTAATTGTTTCAGGCATTATGAAATCTGATAAAGAAATATAACTGAAACAATGACCCAATAGGTCACAGGTTATCTAATAATTATTTGCTAGCCTGTATTATATAATTTATAATATAAGCATTCTAAAAATGAAAACTGTAGCAAATAACCTACATTTCATTATCTGTAATTTGTATATATATCAATAATATCCATAGTATTTATGCTTTCTTTTATGTTAATGAAATCTTGATTTGCATTTGTAAAATGTTATTTGAACAGCAATCTAATTTTAAAAAAAAAGGTTTTTAAATAACCTTTTCTGCCCGAATATTGTGGCTCCCATGCTTTACAATTGCTTTCACATTCCTAATATGTTAAAGAGTAGCCCATTTTTTAAAAAATGAATATCTGGAGTTTTGTCTTTTGGTATTGGTTCCATCTGGTTTGCTGACTAATTCAATACATGTCTTCATGCATTCATCTAATTTAAAACATTGCGCCTCATGACTAAAAGAATGCAATTGATTTGCTGGTGCTGCCAAGATGCTTAGCACACCACAATGGAAAAGTCAATATATTTTAAAAATTAAATAATACATTGAGCATCAGCCAGGCCACACACCCTTAGTTATAACTTTTCTTAAAAAAACAAAAATGGGTATTGAAATGCCAAATTTCAGTGGATTGTGGCTCCTTTCTCGTGACTTCTTGTCAAGAACTCTTGCAATATTAGTTAGGGGAAAAGCAATGAGTATTTAGCACAGCTGTACCTCTACTTCAATGGAAGAGCTGTTGCCCTCATCTTTCCTTTTCAATTCCATGGGAAACCACAAAATAAGACCAATGGATGCCTCCTCATAGTGTAGTCTTAATTCTTAGAAATTGAATTATGAGAGGTGAAGAAGTGAGACCAATAAGAAAGTGTTATAACCACACTGAATCCTCAGTAGCACTTCTCTCAAAGGTGGGTTCCTACCAGTTCGCACCTATTCGGTAGAGCCGGTGCGTCAAATCTACCGAACCGGTTAGAAGAGGTTCCACCAGTGGACCCGGAAAGCAGGCCACACCTACAGAAGAGATTCCAAAAATTTTTGAAACCCACCACTGGTCCTTGGATATGATTATTCTACACTATCATGCTCATATTTATAAAACTCCGTGCCTCTGTGAAAGGGAAGGATGACTACTGCGTTTGTGGTGCAATCAGAACATTGCGTGTGTTGAAGTTGTTTTAACGCAAACCAAAGATGCCTTTTAAAAAACAAGTTTACATCATATTCTTATGCAGGCCAGTGCTGTGTGTGAAGGTAATTTAAGGTGGTTCTGACAATAGCAATAGCAGTTAGACTTATATACCGCTTCATAGGGCTTTCAGCCCTCTCTAAGCGGTTTACAGAGTCAGCATATCGCCCCCAACAACAATCCGGGTCCTCATTTCACCCACCTCAGAAGGATGGAAGGCTGAGTCAACCTTGAGCCGGTGAGATTTGAACAGCCGAACTGCAGAACTGCAGTCAGCTGAAGTAGCTTGCAGTGCTGCATTTAACCACTGCGCCACCTCGGCTCTTTAGGTGATGACAAGTGTCGTCGGCATCTTCATATCCGGTCACATGGGCAGCAAGCCACTCCCACAAAGGAGGCCACCCCCACAGAGTAGGTTCGAACAATTTTTGAAACCCACCACTGAATCCTCTGCATGTATTTTGGATTTAAAGCAGACAGAAATCAACATCTGAAAACTCAACTTGTGTGGGAAGATGACTATAAGAAGACACACCAGGGCTCATGTCATATCTGAGGGGCAATTTTCATGACTGCTTTTTTTGCTTCTATTCCCACCCTATGACACAAATTCACCTTGCTGAACAAATAGGCAGCAATGTTCATGTTTCAGCTAGACATTCATCTCAATGCATGGCAGCAGTTGCCACTGATTGAATTAATTCAGATTTTCTTGCCTTTCTGTCTCAATTATTTCCTCATTAATATCTCCCCAAGGTCCACTGAGCCTTCCTCAACCTAGCAGCCTTTGTCCATCACATCTGGAGGTTATCAGTTTGGAAAAGGTTGCTTTTTAGTAGGACGGCTCGCCTTTCCCTTCTGCTCCTTCTGCTTTCTTAGAATAGAATGACAGAGTTGGAAGGTACCTTGGAGGTCTTCCAGTCCAACCCCCTGTCTAGGCAGAAAACCCTACACCACTTCAGACAAATGGGTATCCAACATCTTCTTAAAAACTTCCAATGCTGGAGCATCCTTAGACTCACAACTTTTCTGTGCAATAATGTATCTGTTGCTTCTCATACTCTTATTAATACTTGCCTGTGCAGTTTAGATAGATATGATTCTAAGCATTCTCAGCAAAAAGGAAGAGGAATACAGTCTATTTCTACATGGGGCTGCCCTTGAAGAGCACTCGGAGGCTCCAACTGGTCCAGAATGCTGCGCGGGTTACCATGGGGGCACCTACGTGCTCCCATGTTACACCCCTTTTAGGCGGCCTGCACTAGTTGCCGGTTGTCTTCCGGGTGCGATTCAAGGTCCTAATTATGACCTTTAAAGCGCTCCATGGCTTAGGCCCAGGATACCTGCGAGACCACCTACTGCCACCGGTAGCCTCCCACCGTCCAGTGCGATCCCACAGAGTTGGCCTCCTCAGGGTGTCGTCGGCCAGACAGTGTCGGCTAGCGACCCCCAGGGGGAGAGCCTTCTCTGTGGGAGCGCCTTCCCTCTGGAATGAGCTGCCCCCGGAGCTTCGCATAATCCCCGACCTCCGGTCCTTCCGACGCGCCCTAAAATGTTGGCTTTTCCAGCAAGCCAGCCTGGCCTGAACAAAACAAAATAAATTATTGATCATTGTTAATTTTAATTGATTTTTTTAAATGTTATTGCTAATCTTAATTAGGTTTGTTTTGGATATTCTATTTAATTTTTTTTAACTTTTGTAATATGTGTTTTTTTAATGTTGTACGCCGCCCTGAGTCCTTTGGGAGAAGGGCGGAATATAAATCCAATTAACCAACCAACCAACCTATTTTAAAATGGCAATCAGCAACAAGGGCTAAAATCCAATTCTCATCCTCACCTAGTGAAGTTACTCAGAATTTCCAGGCTTCCATAAGGATTAAGAGTCAAGAACAAGACAGGCAATATTGAGAAAAGGAATTCATGAAGATAGCTGATTGTTTGAAATTGACTAGTAGTTTGTGATCGCAACAAAATGTAGCTGATTGTTTGAAATTGACTAGTAGTTTGTGATCGCAACAACATGCCTTGTATAAAGTTCCCTTACGTGTGCTTATCAAAAGCCATATAGCAGTATCTCTTAACCTAGGCAACCTGAAGATATATGGACTTTAACTCCCAGAATTCCCCAGTCAGCATGTTCCATCATATAATAATTGCGTTGAGTTAGGATTATTGCTTTATTTTTTTTAGCAATAGCAATAGCAGTTAGACTTATATACCGCTTCATAGGGCTTTCAGCCCTCTCTGAGCGGTTTACAGAGTCAGCATATCGCCCCCAACAACAATCCGGGTCCTCATTTCACCCACCTCGGAAGGATGGAAGGCTGAGTCAACCTTGAGCCGGTGAGATTAGAACCGCTGAACTGCAGATAACAATCAGCTGAAGTGGCCTGCAGTACTGCACCCTAACCATTGCGCCACCTTGGCTCCTCTATAACCAATATTTGCTGCCCAAATATAACAATAGCAGCGTAGTATATGGCTATGTGGTCTTGGTGGCTTTAAAATCATTCTTACCCTAATGACAAGAAATGCCTCAATTACATAGCTTGAGGAAAGAGATTAAGATCAAATTTCCATCTTCTAAATACAGTTATTCTCAGTTTGTAATTCATAAAGCCTTAAGCGTTGCCTTCCCCGAAGTATGCACTATAATTAAGTTTCCTGGTAGTTTCTATAACTATGATCACTCAACTTGGGATTCTAAAGTTAACACGCTCCCCTCAGTCATATATTGTGACCTACCTTAATAGCCATTATCTTTTCCTAGTCCTAAGTAAGCATTAACAGAGACGGTTTATTATGCCTTTGATGGGTTATCATACATATCTGATGGGTTTTTAACTACTTAGCACGCTAGATATTTTAATGGAATTTCAACACACACATACTAATTTGTTGCTCTGCAAAATCTACTGATTTACAGCTAAATAGCATCTTTACTTGGCCTTGGAGGAGAATTCAAAACCACCTGCTAATGCAACTTAAGTATTCCTTGCACTGAAGTTTTCTACTCTTGTGAAACTAATTATCAAATATTATCATTAAAAATGAATGCTAATTGCAGTTATTAATTATTTTAGTCTGCCTCTGCAAACTTCCAAATTCATTAAGCAAGATCATTTATTCAAAAATGAAGGACTAGATTACTTAACTAATGAGCTGGACATTCTCTCTCTCTCTCTCTCTCTCTCTCTCTCTCTCTCTCTCTCTCTCTCTCTCTCTCTCTCTCTATCTATCTATCTCTATCTATCTCTATCTCTCTCTCTCCCCCCTCTCTCTCTCTCATTTTTGTTGCTCAGCAAGACAGTTGTTAAATGAATTTATCCCATTTTATGACTCTTCTTGCCACAGTTGTTAAGTGAATCACTGCAGGTATTAAGTTAGTCACACAGTTGCAGAGGTGGGTTCCTACCAGTTCGCACCTATTCGGTAGAACCGGTTCGTCAAATCTACCGAACCGGTTAGAAGAGGTTCCACCAGTGGACCCGGAAAGCAGGCCACACCTACAGAAGAGCTTCCAACATTTTTTGAAACCCACCACTGGTCCTTGGATATGATTATTCTACACTATCATGCTCCTATTTATAAAACTCAGTGCCTCTGTGAAAGGCAAGGATGACTACTGCGTTTGTGGTGCAATCAGAACATTGCGTGTGTTGAAGTTGTTTTAACACAAACCAAAGATGCCTTTTAAAAAACAAGTTGGCATCATATTCTTATGCATGCCAGTGCTGTGTGGGAGGTAATTTAAGGTGGTTCTGACAAGTGTCGTCGGCATCTTCATATCCGGTCACATGGGCAGCAAGCCACTCCCATCCGGTCACATGGACGGCAAGCCATTCCCACAAAGGAGGCCACACCCACAGAGTAGGTTCGAACAATTTTTGAAACCCACCACTGCACAGTTGTAAAGTGAATCTGGCTTGCCCATTGACTTTGCTTGTCAGAAGGTCACAAAAGGGGATCACATGATCTCCAGGATACTGAAAGCGTCGTAAATATGTGTCAATTGTCAAGTGTCCGAATTTTGATCATGTGAGCATCAGGATGCTGCAATGGTTGTAAGTGTGAAAAATGGCCACAAGTCACTTTTTTGGTGCGGTTGTAACTTCGAACAGTCGCTAAATGAACTGTCGCAATTTGAGGACTAGATGTACCCAAGAGGGATAGATAAAGCATAGCATCTAGCTAGCTACATCCTAATCACTGAGAGTTTCCGGACAAAAGGCAGAAGAGCCAGATGGGCTGATTGGTGCAGAGGTGGGTTCCTAACCGGTTTACTACTGGTTTGCTGAGAGGGCGTTTTGCCGCATGTTGTTGCGCATGCGCAATTGACTGAAAACTGTTCTGCACATGCAGAATGGCAGAAGAGACTGGGGAACCGGTTCGGGGTCGTGTCAGGCCTGGGTTGCTGCCGGTTCCAGTGACCCAGGCCGCCGTACCACTACCGGTTTGGCCAAACCGATCCAAACCGATCCAAACCCACCACTGGATTGGGGGCATATATCCTTCACACCAACCGAAGTGTTTTCTTAAAGATGCAGAATGGAGGAGGGATTGCTTGGTACCCAAATTTCCATTCCCATCTTTTTATAACAATAGCAATAGCAGTTCGACTTATATACCGCTTCATAGAGCTTTCAGCTCTCTCTAAGCGGTTTGCAGAGTCAGCATATTGCCCCCAACAGTCTGGGTCCTCATTTCACCCACCTCAGAAGGATGGAAGGCTGAGTCAACCTTGAGCCGGTGAGATTTGAACCGCTGAACTACAGATAACAGTCAGCTGAAGTGGCCTGCAGTACTGCACCCTAACCACTGCGCCACCTCGGCTCTTTAATATGTACATTAAAGAGTTAGGGCTGAAATAACCAATAACTGCCCAGGCCAATTACCCACAATGCTTTACCCAGGGGCTCTGAACCCTATTGTGCTTTTTTGGTATAGATAGGATAATGCCAATTTGCCTATTGGTTGCGTTTTCCTCCTGCTGCTTTTTCCTGCCTTTTGCCAGTGAACTGTTGTGCTGATGTTTTGCTAAAGTTTAATATAGAAACATACATACATGTTCTGACCCCCCCCCCCTCGTCCTACACCAAAGCACGCCGAGACAAAGATACTGCAAGGATTTATTGACACACGGACAGGACCTTGGCAGCAATCCAGCACAGACAATACGTTGGCAGCAATCCAGCACAGACTAACCTTGGCAGCAATCCAGCCTGCCAAGCTGGCCCAAGAGTTCTCCAGCTCAAGTGAATTACGTTGACTCCTGCAAAGGGGTGTGTGCACAAGCATTCCTTTTATACTCTTGAGAGGAGCCTAATTACCACCAGCTGAGTGCAATTACCTCCTGTAACTGCGTAACTGTTCCTTACGCCTATTAGCTCTTCAGTGCCGGGCATCCGGGCATCCTCACTGCTGACATCCGGATCACTCTCCCTTGCCTCCTCCCCACTGGTCCAAGGCTCAGGAGCCTCCTGGTGGCCAACCAGCCTCTCTGTGCTCTGCTCGGAGTCGGAACCCTGTCCAGGGTCCACCACATCCTCCAAAGCTGACTCATAGGGCCCCTCTCTGTGGGAGTCTGGTGGCAGCTCCAATGGCTCCTGCTGGGCCACAACACACACACACACACACCAGGCTGAGCTGAGTGCTACGTATGAACACCTACTCTGATGTGAATATAGGGATTGCCTGGTTATCCCCAGTAATTCCTCTGTGGTGCCCTAGAAAAGAGCAGGAAAAGAGAAAGGCAAAGAGGGGATTCAGAGTCATTCTAACTATCTACAGAGGTAGTCCTTGACTTATAATAGTTCTACATGGGGCTACCCTTGAAAAGTGTTCAGAGACTGCAACTAGTCCAGAATGCAGCCGCGCGAGCGATATTGGGTGTACCTAGGTACACCTATCCTCCGCGAGCTGCACTGGCTACCTATTGGTCTCCGGACGCAATTCAAGTTGTTGGTTATTACCTTTAAAGCCCTACATGGCTTAGCGCCAGCATACCTGCAAGACCGCCTACTGCCACATTCCTCCCAATGGCCGGTGAGATCCCACAGGGTGGGCCTCCTTCAGATGTTGTCAGCCAGACAATGCCGGCTGGCGGGTCCCCAGAGGAGAGCCTTCTCTGTGGCTGCTCCGACCCTGTGGAATGAGCTACCCCCAGAAATCCGGACCCTACCCACTCTCATGGCTTTCAGAAAAGCTGTTAAAACCTGGCTATTCCGGCAGGCCTGGGGCTGTTGACCTCATTGTTGAGGTCCAGCCCCGATCATAACGTATGTATGTGTGTTGATTTTAGCCTGTTTTATTTTCATTTCTTTATTATTCTTTTTTTCCCCTTCGTTGTAAGCCGTCCGGAGTCCTCCGGGATTGGGCGGCCTATAAACCGTAAAAATAAAATAAAATAAATAAATAAATAAATAAATAAATAAATAAATTTTTTAAAGTATATTTTATTTTCATTTTCATACGCTCACATGTATACACCATACAGTATTAAACAATAATTGCATCAATTCCTCTTGTCGACAATGCCCCAGAAAATAAAAGCCCAATATAACTCTTCCGCTCTCCATACACCTCTTTCTTCCACCACCCTCCAACTTTCTATCTTCCCTCCATCATCCCCCTCTACCCTACTTCCCCTCGCCCTCTACCACTCCTCTCTCCAGATCCACTTCCCCCCTTCCTTTTCGCCTTTTCAAAGTTACAGTGGCCCTGAAAAGAATGACTTGTGACCGTTTTTCCCCCACATTTATGACCATTGCAACATCCCTGTGGTCAAAATTCAGACACTTGGCAACATTTATGACCATTACACTATCCCAGGGGCATGTGATCAACTTTTGTGACCTTTTGACAAGCAGTTAATGGGCAAGCCAGATTCACTCAACAATCATGTTCCTAATTTAACAACTGCAGGAATTCCCTGAACAAGTGTGGCAAGAATGGTCATAAAATGGGGCAAAATTCCCTTAAAAACTGCCTCACTTAGCAGCAGAAATTTGGGGGCTCAATTGTGGTTGTATGTTGAGGACTACTTGTCCTGTAGGTTGGTTAATGTGTCGTAAGATCCTGAAAAATCACACTTCCCACAAAAATGTCATGTCTGGGGGAAGAATGATTCCCTATAAAGATCTCGGGGTTGTTGAAATTCAGACAACTGCTAGATGTGGGTTCCATGATTTGGATCTCATTCACTTGCAGAAACACAATTTTCCACATAGAAGCAAATTCATCCTTCCCAAGTAAGGATAAATTAATATGGTAAATTGTATCCAGGTAGATGGAAAACAGCAACCTCTCTTTCTTAGTCAGTTACTGGCATATTGTGAACAAGATTTTAGATATGCATCTCATACTGACAGGCAATTATAGATGAAAAAAACGAATGGTTTTAATTGACTCCAGCTTACAAAACTCTCCAGAAGATTGTGTAAAACCCACAGTAATGTCATTCTAATCAGAGAATCCACATTTGACTCCAAAGGAAGCAATTAAGAGCCACAATAAAAATATGAGTCTCCTGACCAGGCTCCTATGCCCATTTACATGCTACAGTCTCTCTTTCTCTCTCCCTCCCTCCCTCTCTCTCTCTCCTCTTTTCTTCCCTGCCCAATAGCATTTCACTGTTCTCAGAGATTTCCATCTGCATTGCAGTATTGCTACATCCCTCCCCGCCCTGGTTCTTTCCAAAATATTTTGTGCACATCTGTAAATTCCGGTCAATTAAAATGGAGAAATCCATCTATTAATTCAATTAATTGCCATAGCTTGGAGATTTCTTCGTGACGTGACCTCAATATTCTGCAAGTGCCAGAGAAAAGTCGCTTGTTTAACACTTTTTTTGTGCTGAAACAACTGAAAGATAAGATGTGATGGCAGTGGCAGTAACTCACGGGATGTGAATACATTAAAGAGTTTCATTATGACACGAAAACCAAATATGGCTACTGAATTTATGACTGGATGTTTCTGAAGTAAATGGCAAGACATTGATTATCAACGATGGAAATCAAAACGAAAGTGGAAGTAATGTTAAAAACAACACGGATCCTGTATTTAACGTACAGGGCAAAAAAGTTAGATCTTTATCTGTGTAGAACATGTAATTACAGTTTAAATTAGAAGTAAAACAACAGCGAATCTTTGAAATTTATTATAATAAAAAATGTTCTGCTGTACGATACTTCATCGCTAGAAGCCCTTACCTTCACAATAGTTGTGCAATAAGTAGTGTTGGGTTAGATATTTATAATAATGAATTTTAATTAGCCTAGACCTAAGCTGATTGGCATGTTCCTAAGAAGGATTTTCCAAGATGTATTGAGTTGAGCTGTGATGGAGCCAACTCAGTGACAGAGTTCAGAGCTGAACTCTATTCCAACTAGATCCCAAAGATCAATCCCTAGCATTGATAGCTGAAGGGACACTTACTAATCAGAATATTGATCAGTAATATAGAACGAAAACCGTTAAATAATTCTGTTCGTTGCAAGCTGCTTTTCCTTTGTGTTGTAAAAAGCCATTTGGCATTTTCTTTCCTGCAGAGGAGAGTTACACTTATTTAAGAGAAGAGTTTGTCTTTTGACTTTCATTGTTATGTTTCATTAATGTGTAAACTTTTCACAGTATAATCTTGAAGTATCATTGCTTGATTATGATGGAAGGATAGTATTTCAGAAGAAGTGCATCATATTTGATTTCTTTGATTATAAAGAAATTAATCACAAGCTTTTGAAGCAATCCAAGATTGAAACACAAAGGTGTGGTAAAATATATTCCATTTGACACATACTGTAATTACTATAACTTTTCAGAATTCACATGCATTCCATATCAATGTTAATGGCTTCTGATGTTCCCTCCCAAAGATTGTCCAACTGTTCCATCTCTCAGGCTGGGGGGGCGAAATTATACGCCCCTCAGAGAGGGTTCTCAATTTGGGAGTCCTCCTGGACCCACAGCTGACTCTAGAACACCATCTGTCGGCTGTGACCAGGGGGACCTTTGCCCAGGTTCGCCTGGTGCACCAATTGCGACCCTACCTGGATCGGGAGGCCCTTCAGACAGTCACTCACGCCCTTGTGACCTCAAGACTGGATTATTGTAATGCACTCTACATGGGGCTGCCCTTGAAGAGTGTTTGAAGACTCCAATTAATCCAGAATGCAGCTGCGCGAGCGATTGTGGGTGCACCAAGGTACACCCACGTTGCACCTATCCTCCGCGAGCTGCACTGGCTACCTATTAGTCTCCGAATCCGCTTCAAGGTGCTGGTCGCTACCTATAAAGCCCTACATGGCATCGGACCTGGGTACCCGAGAGACCGCCTCCTGCCGATTACCTCTCTCAGACCAATTAGATCGCACAGGTTGGGTCTCCTCCGGATTCCATCTGCCAGCCAATGTCGGCTGGCGACTCCCCAGGGGAGAGCCTTCTCTGTTGCAGCTCCAGCCCTCTGGAATGAGCTCCCTGTTGAGATCCGGACCCTTACTACCCTCCCGGCCTTCCGCAAAGCCACCAAGTCCTGGCTGTTCCAGCAGGCTGTGGGGAGCTGAGAAGCATCTACCTCCATAGAAATTGTGAATGTTGGTTTTGTTTTTAATATGTTGTCTTTGTCTTGTTCCCCCCTTTCCCTTGTCTTTTGTGAGCCGCCCGGAGTCCTCCGGGAGTGGGCGGCATACAAGACAAATAAATAAATAGATAGATAGATAGATAGATAGATAGATAGATAGATAGATAAATAATAGACAACGTGAAAAATATCTGTAATACTTATTACATTTATATAACTGATCTCACATTGCAACTCTATAGTATTGAATGACCAACATTCTGACATCATTTAGAATGTAAATACCTAACAATGTAGTTTTGGGCTTGTAGTATAGGGCTTATTGGAGCAAGCTTCACATTACCAGAATCCATCACCCAGGAAAGGATGGTGATAAGTACTGAAGCTACAAATGAATTGAAGCAATGTGTATCATGGACATTTTTGATTGTAATAACTGATACATAAAGTGCATTGTGTTATCGTAAATGAAAACTACATAGGGGGGTTGAAGGAAATGAATTAACCCTAGAATTATTGGATAATCACACATTTTCAATGCCTTCAGGTCATGACGTGTTTCAAATTAACTGATTTTGCTCTTTGATGCATTCTCATTTTGCTCATTGCTGTTTGAAGTTAGTTGTGCACGCCTTGAGCCAACCCACAACTTCCTTCAAAATATCTTTGATTACCTTTTCAGGTATTTTTCTTTCTTTTCTTGTATGTGTGCATCTACTGTACTTCCTATTTCTTCATACGTTAACAGTGTGAATTCTCCAATTTTTTTTTCTTAAACCAAAACCTTGTACTCTGAGAAAGCATCTTCCTAACAACTTGGCATTCTAGATGAAAGCTTGAATTCTTCCAGCTCGAATTGACTTGGACTGAACATCTGATTGCGAGATGATTTCACTTCTGCTCGCCCTTGTGTTTTGCAACATAGCTTCTGGCTTCACAAAAGGTGGGTAGATCAAAATGGTCAAATCTTAGCAAATTTTTTCCAGGGTTGAAGAATGGTCAAGAAGAGATACGTATGAATAATTCATCGCAACTGGGCTGTTGTTGTTGTGGTTGGGGATTGCTATTTGTACCTGTTATATGTAATTCCTTGCAAAGAATAATACAACACATTATTGCCCAAAAGCTCTCACAATCTGTATATGGTTTTTTTTTTTTCATATTATTTTTACTCTGTTGTTCAATCAAGAACAATAGCTTAGGAAATAAAATGTCACGTGCCAGCAGGTTTATAATATGAAAAACATGGCAAAAAAAGGAAAATGGATTAGGGAGGAAAAGAAACTTCTTCAATTACTAAATTTTTAGTTACCAAATTCAACCCATTCATTAGGCGCTTATTCTCTATATAATAGAGCAGCAAGCTGGTAAGGAAAGGTGATCAGTTGGGGCCCAGACATGATGGGTAGATGGGTTGGCAAATTATAATACCTAAGGGAGAAAATATTAAGAAGGAAGAAAAGACAGTGACATTTATTCATTTATTATTATGTCTGCTAACTTGTTTATACCTTTCTGTAGATACTCTAATGCACATTATAATTAAGCTACAGATATAATTTCTGCATAGTCTTGGGATATTAGTTTTTTTTACTGTTTTTATAATGACATCTAACTAAGCCACTTATAGAAAAGTAATAATAAATAAGGTGTCCTAAACTAAAACAAATTGGTTTTAAAGACTTACTAGATCCATGTTGAAAGTATATCTAAACACATGGATTAAAACACATAAAAGACTGAAAATCACCCCTTTTTTGTGGCTAGGATTCTTTTCTTCCTACAAGATGATTTGTATTTGCAAAACTCTGTGTCTGTTTTTTTTATTATTATTAGTCATGGAAGTGACCCAGCCAGCATTCATGATGGTAAAGATATCAGAGGCCGCCCACTTTGAGTGTGAAATCAAGAACTTGGGTAATGCAGAAGATCTGAAAGTCACTTTATTTAAAGAAGACAATGGGTCCATTGAGATCTGTGCCTCTGCCTTTACTCGTGACGGGATCATATTAGGCCACCAGAAGGAAAACCACAGATGCCAAGTTTATCCTGGTCACGACTGGGTAAATGTAACAGTTTTGGGTCTACAGTCAAGTGATGCTGGTTTGTACATTTGCCAGATTGAACGGATATCCCCTCCACCCTACTATCCAGTCAAAGGAAAGGGGACCCAGCTCTTTGTCATTGGTGAGTAGGAAAACCTAAACGTGCTTTAAAAAAATATTGAGAAAAGGAATTCAGGAAGGTAGCTGATTGTTTGAAATTGACTAGTAGTTTGTGATCGCAACAACATGCCTTGTGTAAAGTTTCCTTACGTGTGCTTATCAAAAGCCATATAGCAGTATCTCTTAGCCTAGGCAAACTGAAGATATATGGACTTTAACTCCCAGAATTCCCCAGTCAGCATGTTCCATCATATAATAATTGCGTTGAGTTAGGATTATTGCTTTATTTATTTTTTTAGCAATAGCAATAGCAGTTAGACTTATATACCGCTTCATAGGGCTTTCAGCCCTCTCTAAGCGGTTTACAGAGTCAGCATATTGCCCCCAACAACAATCCGGGTCCTCATTTTACCCACCTCGGAAGGATGGAAGGGTGAGTCAACCTTGAGCCGGTGAGATTTGAACAGCCGAACTGCAGAACTGCAGTCAGCTGAAGTAGCCCTCAATGCAGCATTTAACCACTGCACCACCTCGGCTCTTTTTAACATATTGAGCTTTGAGTTCATTAATAGAACTATTTCCAGTCAACCATACTAGCCAAATCCTCTGATTCAGCCAATTATGAGTATTTGCAAATTATGCTGGACTACTTTTAGGAGCTTCATGCCAGGTCACAATACAAGGAAAAGAAGGGGCTCACTTATTCTTTCTCCCCAAAACTGGGCAGCTTTTGCCAAACCAAACTTCCCTTGCCTGAGAAGTCTTTCAGGTTGTCTGGATAGTTCCTTACCTGTACAGAAGCATCAAAATACCATAAAGCTATTTTAATGCTTTATTTGTTGTTGTTAGTCACAAAGTTGTGTCTGACCTATTGCAACCCTATGGACAATGTTCCTCCAGGCCTTCCTGTCCTTTACCATCTCCCGGAATCCATTTAAGGTCACACCAACTGCTTCAGTGACTCCATCCAGCCACCTCATTCTCTGTCGTCCTCTTCTTCTTTTGCACTCAATCTTTCCCAGCATTAGGCTCTTCTCCAGTGAGTCCTTCCTTCTCATTAGGTGGCAAAAGCATTTAAGTTTCATCTTCAGGATCTGGCCTTCTAATGAGCAGTCAGGGTTGACCTCCTCTAGGACTGGCCGGTTTGATCGCCTTGCAGTCCAAGGGACTCGCAGGAGTCTTCTCCAGCACCATAGTTATAGTTATAGTTTATTTGTCTTGTATGCTGCCCACTCCCGAAGGACTCCGGGCGGCTCACAATAGACAAGGGAAGGGGGATAAATAGACAAACACTTTAAAAAAACGCAACATTCACAGTTTCCGTGGGCTGGATGTTTCACAAGCCCCCCGGCCTGCTGGAGCAGCCAGGACTTGGTGGCTTTGCGGAAGGCCGGGAGGGTAGTAAGGGTCCGGATCTCCACAGGGAGCTCGTTCCAGAGGGCTGGAGCTGCAACAGAGAAGGCTCTCCCCCGGGGAGTCGCCAGCCGACATTGGCTGGCAGATGGAATCCGGAGGAGACCTAATCTGTGAGATCTCATCGGTCTGAGGGAAGTAATCGGCAGGAGGTGGTCTCTCAGGTACCCAGGTCCGATGCCATGTAGGGCTTTATAGGTAACGACCAACACCTCAATTCTTTGGTGCTCAGCCTTCCTTATGGTCCAACTTTCACAGCCCTCCATTGCAATTGGGAAAACCATAGTCTTGACTATATGCACTTTTGTTGGCAGGGTGATGTCTCTGCTTTTTAGTATGCTGTCTAGATTTGCCATAGCTTTCCTCCCCAGGAGCAAGTGTATTTTAATTTCTTGGCTGTAGTCCCCATCTGCGGTGATCTTGGAACCCAGGAAAATAAAATCTGTCACTACCTCCATTTCTTCCCCATCTATTTTCCAGGAATTGAGAGAGCCAGATACCATGATCTTAGTTTTCTTAATGTTAAGTTTTAAGCCAGCTTTATGGAACGTCGCAAATCTCTCTGTTGTTGCTGCATCACTTTATTTATCTACATGGAGATGTACAAAGAATAATTTTGACACATTCCCACTCCATGAAGCTTGCAGCCTAGCAGTGCATACGTAGGATGACGCTTTTGTTTAAAACTAAAGTCTCCATGATCTTTTGAAGGTTTCAAGATAAACCTAGACAAAGACATTGCAAAAAAAAAAAATCTCGCTGTGTTAAAATATAATTTGCTTTGTGCTGGTTTAATGCAATATTGCTAAGTTTTTAACATTTGTTGTAGAATCTTTGAAATGAATTTTTTTTTAAAAAAAACTTTCAGATATAGATTCATGTCCAGATAAACACCTCTATCTTTGGATCTTAATATCAGTAGCTTCTGGGTTGCTTGGATACAGCATTTTAATCACAGTCTTCATTATGACAGACGTAAGTATCATAACACAACACCCCACATGGGAAGCAAATCAACAAGAATTATTACTACAATGAACATACGCTTTTAGAGTTAGGAGAACTTTTTACACACTTTGCATGTTTTAAGCTATGTAAAACAAAGTCTTCCTCTGGATTCTGGGTTAGACATTCTTATGATTGATAAGGAAATACCATAGGTCCTTCTGGCTATAAATTCTGGGACTGCCATGGTCAGTTTAGGATTTCGGTGCTGTGCCAAGTGCACAAAGGGACTTAAACTTCTCTGAAGCTATGAAAACCTCCATCAGTTGCCTCCTGGCTTCAGAGGTAATGATGCCGTGAGTTTTGAACCAATATAATGAGGCTTCTGTGGCAAAACTCCACCATCTGTTAAGGGAAAGGGAAGTGTGCAAAACTGTATGCCCTTGATGGGAACAGAGAAACCGTGACCCGTCAAAACCGCGCTCGACTAAACCGCGCCCGATTAAACCGCGTCGCTGACGTCATCAACAGGGCGACAACAGCCAGCGCGGAGAAAGAAGGGCGCTTTAAATAGCGCTTTGAAAGCAAGTCGATTCAACTTAAGGTAAGGGTTAGGTTTAGGGTTAGGTTTACGGTTAGGTTAAGGGCTAGGATTAGGTTTAGGGTTAGGTTTAGGGTTAGGTTTAGGGTTAGGTTTAGGGTTAGGTTTAGGGTTAGGTTTAGGGTTAGGTTTAGGGTTAGGTTTAGGGTTAGGTTTAGGGTTAGGTTTAGGGTTAGGTTTAGGGTTAGGTTTAGGGTTAGGTTTAGGGTTAGGTTTAGGGTTAGGTTTAGGGTTAGGTTTAGGGTTAGGTTTAGGGTTAGGTTTAGGGTTAGGTTTAGGGTTAGGTTTAGGGTTAGGTTTAGGGTTAGGTTTAGGGTTAGGTTAAGGGCTAGGATTAGGTTTAGGGTTAGGTTTAGGGGTAGGTTTAGGATTAGGTTTAGGGGGGTTAGGTTTAGGTTTAGGGGTTAATTTTAGGTTTAGAGTTTACAGCGTGCTTCTGTCTCCGTGCTGTTGTCACCCTGTTGATGACGTCAGCGACGCGGTTTAGTCGGACGCGGTTTAGTCGAGCGCGGTTTTGTGGTGGAACCCAGAGAAACATGTCAGAAATATATTTGGTGAATTGCAGTGGTTCCTGAATATAGCTTAGGAAACTGAACTAGTTTAGTTTGCTTCCAACAGCAGGCATCTAGATGATAATATTTGTGAATTCACTTCCATATCAAATCTAGTCCATAAACTAACCATCTTGTTTCAAACTACAATCCTGATTCTGCCATAATTGGCATTTTATAATGACTAATTGTAAAGTTACAACTATCATGACTGACATTGGCAGATTATAGGTATCAATTTATAAAAATCTAGAATAGCACTAAAAACCTTTCTTACGTGCGGTTTCACATAACATTTCTTTTATTTTACAGGTCAGAAAAAAACATTATTTTTCTCCAGGGGCTTATGAGAAAATGATACCGATGTAATCAGAAAGAAAAGAACTTTAATGGAAAAAAGGGGGAAAATGACTTCTATGAAGTGTCAGTGAAGAGAATGGATTTCCTAATAACTAGGAATGTAATTATAATTTCCAAATTGGAGAACATGGGGCATGGCAATGCATTAACATGTAAATGCTGAAATTAAATAACAAATCTATTGAATCATTGAGTTCATTTGAATGCACCTATTCCTTCCCACAGATCAAGGTCAATTCTCCTTGTGAAAAATTACCACAAATTCCTGTAGGGCCTTGGGTTATATTCAGTCCAATTAGTGGATAAAGTATTTTGTGGCGTGCTGCATTCCAGATTAGCTGGATTGGTTTCTGAGCTCAATTTTTCCATTGGCCAAATGTACTTGATTTTGGTCTTATCTTTTTTTATAACATTTGGATTTCTTGTAGAAACAAATCAAGGCAGATTGCAGAGGAAACAGATCAGTCCCTTAATGTAACCAACTAAATAAAATTATAGCAACAAAACCAGATCAGAGCAAGTTCAGGAAGCTTCTATTCCAAAGATGCTTTCTGGTGATAACATTTAGATCTGACTATGAGATAAATTCAAGAACAGCAATAGCAATAGCAGTTAGACTTATATACCGCTTCATAGGGTTTTCAGCCCTCTCTAAGCGGTTTACAGAGTCAGCATATCACCCCCCCCTCCCAGTCTGGGTCCTCATTTCACCCACCTCGGAAGGGTGGAAGGCTGAGTCAATCTTGAGCCGGTGAGATTTGAACCGCTGAACTGCAGATAACAGTCAGCTGAAGTGGCCTGCAGTACTGCACCCTAACCACTGCGCCACCTTGGCTCAGTTTATCAAACATAACAAACCTCCATCTGCCCTTACCCCAAATTCTTCTCACTTGCATCCCCTTAACTGCTAAATGCGTATGCATTTTACCACTACCAAATGTTTTTAAAATCTTTGCTGCTTTACCACCACAGACCAAGCTTTACATTCTAAGAGAAGAAGTGATATATTTTCTTTTTTTCCTGAAAGAGCTTTTCACTGTTGCCTGAGATTGGTGTGTGTGTGGAGTCTCAGATATATGCCAGTCTTTTCTTGCTCTCCAAACACTTTCACTCTTAGCATCTAATTCTATACTTCATCCCCAGCTTTGTTTCAATTTCCTTTCGCCATTCTGTTTAAGGAATGTTTGGAAAATAAAAGTGTAAGTGTCAAAAAGTATTGCAGTAATTGTCTGTTTTGCAAGTATAACTAGCTGCATGTGAGAGGAACCACAGACAGAAAAATATTAATCAAGCTAACTAAAGATTCTGGCTTAGTAGAGATTTCAAAAAAAGAAGGAAAAAGTCTACATAACATACAAATGTTTATAATTATGCAAACATTACCGAAGCGAATGGAACAGTGGTGGGATTCAGCCGGTTCGCACCTATTCGGGAGAACCGGTTGTTAACTTTCTAAGCAGTTCGGAGAACCAGTTTTTGGAAGAAATCTTTTATTTTTTCCCACTTTACAGGGCTAATCCTGTAAGGAAGGTTTCAAGTTTCAAGTTTATTAGGATTTGTATGCCGCCCACTCCCATAGGGACTCGATAGGGAAGGCAGGAAGGAAACATTCTGGTGTTGTTTCTGGCCTAATCTTTATTGCCCTGCTTACAGAAACTGGCTTTCCGGTTAACCCTTATTACATTGTAATGGTTAAGGTGAAGTGCCCATCAACGTGAGTGATGTTGAGTTGGTCATGCCCACCCAGTCACATGACCACCAAGCCCCACCTACCCTGCTGGTCATTAGGGTAGAGAACCGGTTGTTAAATTATTTGAATCCCACCACTGGAATGGAACATATATTTCAGGACTATTGGGGGAAAGAGAGACTCCAAGGAGTATATATCAATGTATTTTCTATTGCAGTGTTTTTCAACCTTTTTTGTGCAAAGGCACACTTTTTTTCATGAAAAAAATCACGAGGCACACCACCATTAGAAAATGTTAAAAAAATTTAACTCTGTGCCTATATTGACTATATATAAAGTGTTTTTCCCACGGCACACCTTACACTATGTCACGGCACACTAGTGTGCCGTGGCACAGTGGTTGAAAAACACTGTTCTATTGCAGTGGAAGGTTTTTTTGACTGCATCCTTTTGTTTCATACACATACAAACACTCCATAACCAAGGGATTGTTTTGCCTGGACAAGTCCCTGCAGTCTTTTTTGCAAGTTTTTGGAAGTGACCTTGCTTTCTTCTAAGGGCTGAGAGACAATGACTAGTCCAAGATAATGAAGCAAGCTTCATTCCTAAAGCAGGACTAGAAGTGTAGTCTCCCAGTTTCTAGCCTTATCCACTACACCAAACTGCCTCTACCCCTATAAAGTCATTCTTTAATCCCATTAATTAGGTCATACGCAACTTTAAAGACATATATGGAAAGCACAATACAATATATTTTACAATCAACAATTCAAGATAATTCTTGGTATACTTGAGAACCACTCTTCATGAGTTTGTGCATCAGAGGTGGGTTCCTACCAGTTTGCACCTATTCGGTAGAACCGGTTCGTCAAATCTACCGAACCGGTTAGAAGAGGTTCCACCAGTGGACCCGGAAAGCAGGCCACACCTACAGAAGAGGTTCCAAAATTTTTTGAAACCCACCACTGGCAAGGATCTTGTAACTTGACAGCTTTAAGACTTGCATGCTTCAATGCCAGAGTTTCTGAATAGCTACTTGGACCGACCTAAGTACTAATTCATAATTTCATATCTGGTCACATGGGTGGCAAGCCACTCCCACAAAGGAGGCCACATCCACAGAGTAGGTTCCAACAATTTTTGAAACCCACCACTGTTGTGCATCCATGATATTTGATTTGATTTGATTTGATTATATTTATATGCTGCCCTTTTCCCCCGAAGGGGACTCAGGGCGGCTCACAATTCAAATCAAGGAAAGGGGGTACAGACAAAAAATAAAAACAAAACATAACAATGCATTAATTTAAGAACACACAACAGTCATACCATTCGAGACGGGGGCAACAGCTCTTTAGCCCCAGGCCTGTCAGAACAGCCAGGTTTTAAGGTCTTTGCGGAAGGCCTGGAGGGTGGTGAGGGTTCGAATCTCCATGGGGAGTTCGTTCCAGAGGGTCGGAGCAGCCACAGAGAAGGCTCTCCTCCGGGTAGTCGCCAGTCGACACTGGCCGGCGGATGGAATTCGGAGGAGGCCTAATCTGTGGGATCTAATCGGTCTAGTGGAGGTGATTGTGTTCTAGTGGAAGAATTTGTGTTCTTCTAACAGAAGTACATTTTTGATTGTTTCTAAGGAGGCTCTTCAAAAGCTCTTAGGGAATATTGGTAATGAAGTGTGTGGCTGGGATACAAAAGAAGGGGTGGTAGTTCTTTAAAGAGAATACAATGAAATGTTTACCAGAACTTCATCCAGATATCTATTTGGTGTATAGGTATGAGGCCTACTCCACAAATATGTTTGTGTTGAATAGGCAGGATTATAAATAGAGATATAAACACACAAGGATAAGAGAAACATGCAAGGAATTAACATATGTATGTGATGGGCAACTGGCACAAAATGAATTATACCTGACAAATAATGATCAAAATATGATCTGGTGATCTGAATTTGGAAGGCCTTAACCTGAGTGAAAGGGAGAGGAAGAGAATGGAATGAAAACATTAAATGGGGGCCAATGAAAACTGTAAAGAAAGGATCTCAATTATAGGCTTGTGCACTGTAGAATGTGGGGATTTAGTTTAGTTTAGTTTAGTTTCACTTTATTTGTATGCCGCCCTTTTCCCTGGGGGGACTCAGGGCGGCTCACAGTTCAAAGGGGGGGGGGAAGGACAAACAATTTACAACATAAAGGCACTACATCATTTAAGAACTCAACAGTCATACAATTCGAGTAGGGGTTAGAGTCTTTAACCCCAGGCCCGCCGGGACAGCCAGATTTTAAGGGCGGCGCAGAAGGTCTGGAGGGTGGTGAGGGTCCGGATCTCCACGGGGAGTTCGTTCCAGAGGGTCGGAGCAGCCACCGAGAAGGATCTCCTCCGGGTAGTTGCCAGTCTACACTGGCTGGCTGATGGAATTCGGAGGAGGCCTAATCTATGCGATCTTATCGGTCTAGTGGAGGTAATTGGCAGTAGGAGGTCTCTCAAGTACCCAGGTCCAGTACCATGAAGGGCTTTGTAGGTGACAAGTAGCACCTTGAAGCGCACCCGGAGATCAACAGGCAGCCAGTGCAGCTTGCGGAGGATAGGTGTTACGTGGGTGAATCGAGGTGCACCCACGATCGCTCGCGCGGCCGCATTCTGGACCAGCTGAAGTCGCCGAATATTCTTCAAGGGCAGCCCCATGTATGGGGATGTTGCTAAAACTGAACATCTTAAGCTGCTAAAAAAAATTAATTAGGATCTTGATTCAAAATTAATGGTCCTCATAATTCATTTATTAATGCTAAGACTATGGGAAATTAACACATTGAATCTCAGTTCTTACTAATAAACTAATGAAGTTCTTACTAATAAACTACAAATATTTAGTACCGTAGGTAAAACAGAAACTTCTTAGGATGATTCCCATAACTGCAACTCTAGCAACCGAAGGATATAATTTTTTTTGAAAGAAACAGAAGCAATTTAGAGAATCCGGTGTATGTTAAAATTTTCCTTTCCTACTTAGAACTTCAGATAAATAAACTTGGCAATGCTTCCAAACATTAAAATGTAAACCCATTGTAGTGATGGAAACCATTTATTAGCCTCACATTAAGAGCCGAGGTGGCGCGGTGGTTAAATGCAGCACTGCAGGCTACTTCAGCTTGCAATGCCATGGATATTAAAAAAATATGTATGTATTCAGAGCAGTAGAGAAGACTCTATAGCTTCAAAAATGGTTTGGAATAAATGTTTCAGGCCTCCTGAAATTACAACCTTTCTTTCCTATTCTACAAGAGTAGTTAGCCGAGGTGGCGCAGTGGTTAGCGTGCAGTACTGCAGGCCACTTCAGCTGACTGTTATCTGCAGTTCAGCGGTTCTAATCTCACCGGCTCAAGGTTGACTCAGCCTTTCATCCTTCCAAGGTTGATAAAATGAGGACCCAGATTGTTGGAGGCAATATACTGACATTGTAAACCGTTTAGGGATATAGAGCTGAGGTGGCACAGTGGTTAGGGTACAGTACTGCAGGCCACTTCAGCTGACTGCAGTTCTGCAGTTCAGCTGTTCAAATCTCACCGGCTCAGGGTTGACTCAGCCTTTCATCCTTCCGAGGTGGGTAAAATGAGGACCTGGATTGTTGTTGGGGGCAATATGCTGACTCTGTAAACCTCTGTAAACCGCTTAGAGAGGGCTGAAAGCCCTATGAAGCGGTATATAAGTCTAACTGCTATTGCTATTTGTTGGGAGATAAACTCTGCCAAGCTTGATTCTTCCAGGAAACCCCTGGTTTGTCTATCTCCTCCTCCAGAGGAGGGAAAACGCAAGAGGATTATCTTTCCATGATAGTAATCAGTAGAAAAGATGAAATTTCTTAAAATGGAAAGAGCAGGAACATTTGTAGAAAGTAACCATATAATGCTGGAATTAAGGCAAGCTAAAGTTGAAGATAATAAAACACATGCCCTGTACTTAAAAAAAAAAGATGATATTAATAAACTCAGAGCTATGATGAGTAGGAACTTTACCATTGCCAATCCTAAACTCACTGTTTTTTTTCACTGTTGTTGAAGACGCAGTTCAACCAGAACTGATTTAAGTCATTGGGGAGCAATCATTGTCCAATATTCTGTACTGAACAAGAGAAAAGTGAGGATACAGTAAGTAGATTCCAAGGGCAGGAGAGGTTAATAGAAAAGGAACTTAATAAGGATGGGGATTATTAAATAAGATGATGTTACAAACACAACTGCAAACTATTCTAGTGCAGTGGGGAGAGAAAAGAAAAACAGAGGATGGAGAAAAATGCCAATGCAGTTATACAAAAGAACTACGGTTGGTTTGAAATTAAATAGGACATGTACAGGAGACGGACAAAGGGCAGATCACAAAAGAAGATTACAGATGGATAGTCTGGAAATATAGAGGTGGTGTTAGGAAAGCTAGATAGGGCTTTCAAACTTGCGGCCCATGGGCTGCAGAGATGGGTTCGCACCGGTTCGGTAGAACCGGTTCGTCAAATCTACCGAACCGGTTAGAAGAGGTTCCACCAGTGGACCCGGAAAGCAGGCCACACCTACAGAAGAGGTTCCAAAGTTTTTTGAAACCCACCACTGGTCCTTGGATAGGATTATTCTACACTATCATGCTGATATTTATAAAACTCAGTGCCTCTGTGAAAGGTAAGGATGACTCCTGCGTTTGTGGCGCAATCAGAACATTGCGTGTGTTGAAGTTGTTTTAACGCAAACCAAAGATGCCTTTTCAAAAACAAGTTTACATCCTATTCTTATGCATGCCAGTGCTGTGTGGGAGGTAATTTAAGGTGGTTCTGACAAGTGTCATCGGCATCTTCATATCCGGTCACATGGGCGGCAAACCACTCCCATCCAGTCACATGGCCGGCAAGCCACTCCCACAAAGGAGGCCACACCCACAGAGTAGGTTTGAACAATTTTTGAAATCCACCACTGATGGGCCGGATGCATCACGCGTTGGCCATGCCCACACCCAGTTTAGCAAAGGGGGAAAAATTCATGATACATCACGTGATGATGCCATGATGACGTGAGTTTGACACCCCTGATCTAGAATGAACAGTGATTAATCAAGGAATCTAAGAATAACAAGAAAAGCTTTTTTAAGGGAGCTTCTAAAGGGAAAAGAACAGAATCAGCATTCTAGCTGATCAGTGATACAGACAAAAGGTGAATGGTTAATAAAAGGAATATCAGAGGTACTGAGGTCTTATCAGAAAACAAGCTTCTCCAAGAGGAAAATATAGCAATAGCAATAGCAGTAGACTTATATACCGCTTCATAGGCCTTTCAGGCCTCTCTAAGCGGTTTACAGAGAGTCAGCATATTGCCCCCAACAATCTGGGTCCTCATTTTACCCACCTCAGAAGGATGGAAGGCTGAGTCAACCCTGAGCCGGTGAGATTTGAACCGCTGACCTGCTGATCTAGCAGTAGCCTGCAGTGCTGCATTTAACCACTGCGCCACCTTGGCTCTGGAGTCAAATAAATGGGCATGACTAAAACTTGAGATCATTAATTCCTGATCGTGGAATTATTGTGTTCTTTGAATGATTTTCAGTCTCCTGGACCAGATGAATTGAAACCCAGAAAACTGATAAAACTATTATGATGGTCTGGTGGAACCTCGTGCGTTAAAGGAACCATCCAGAGTTTGTGAAATCAGACTTAACTTAATTTAATAAGTAACTAATTTTGAGAATTCCTGGAGAGCTAGTAAAGTTCATTTTGACTGGAGGAAAGCAAATCTTCAAAGGAAGAGAAGCAAACCACAGACCACTTGTGTGTGTCATAGAAATTCGAGAAATCAGGGAAAATTTAGGTACGGTAGGTAAATAAAGATTTGTAAGCACCTTGAGAATCTAATTATAATGTGTAAAGCTAGGCTGCGCTTTGGCTGCTTAAGCAAAAGATACTTCAGTGCAGTCAACCTGTAGTATCTCCATGTAAATATTTAAATTAAATGTGTCTCTTCTCTAGGCTGCATTACGCATGAAAGACTATTGGTGACCTTGTGTCAGTCCCTCTCTCAGCCTGACACACTTCATAGGATTGTTGTTATGAGAAAAATAAGAGGCAGAAGCATTAGGCATGTTTGCACCTTGAGTTGACCAAAATATTAAAAATATTTTAATTTTTTTAAAAGGATAAATAAATAAATAATAAATAATAATTTGTCATAGAAAACTCAACTATAGCATCAGTAACATATTATTCTATCCTTAGCCTATTTTGTATTATACAGTAGTGTTGTGGCCCAGTGGGAGCCGTTGGAGCTGCCACCAGACTCCGACAGCCATGGGCTCTATGAGTCGGCTTTGGAGGATGTGGAGGACCCTGGACAGGGTTCTGACTCTGAGCAGGGCGCAGAGAGGCTGGTTGGCCACCAGGAGGCGCCTTAACCTTGGACGAGAGGGGAGGAGACAAGGGAGTGTGATCCGGAGGTCATGCATTGGAGCAGTGGGGAGGAGATAAGGGAGTTGGTCATGGATGCCCAGCAACGGAAAGCTAATAGGTGTAAGGAACAGTTGCGCAGTTACAGGAGATAATTGCACTCAGCTGGTGGTAATTAGGCTCCTCTCAAGACTATAAAAGGACTGCTTGTGCACACGCCCCTTTTGCAGAAGTCAACACATTTATGAAAGTTGGGGAACTGTGGTGTTAGCTTGGCAGGCTGGATTGCTGCCACAGCTTATCTGTGCCAAGAACCTGTCTGTCTGTTAATAAATTCCGTAAAGTATCTTTGGCTCAGAGTGCTTTGGTGTGGGACGAGGGGGGGGGGGGATCAGAACACAGTAGTATCCAATGCATCCAACTCTGCTCCATATTTATAGATCATCTTTTAGAATATGAGGCAAGCCCAACTGAGGCAGGACAAAAGACCTTCCAGTCCAGAATCCAAAGGCTCAGAGTTGCCAACTAGGTAAATCTCGAGTAGATGGGATGAGTAACAACCTGTCTAATTCTTGTTCACAATAAGTGTTATGAAGGGAGAAAGAAACTGTCTTTGAATGTGGATGTACGGCCCTAGTAATTACTGGGAAGAAATGCATTAATATGGACAGACCGTGAGACAAACTTGCCACTCTCCTTGTAGTGGGGACTTCCATAGGACTCATCGGCAGCTATCTCCCTCTCCTTTGAAGGAGGAATTTTATCTGTTTGTTTGTTTACAATAATGTCCCAGTTCTCAGACTCTGGGCAGAAGGCAGGCAAGTACTACAGGATATATTTCCTGGATATTTTAAAGCATGTTTCTTTCCTTTATTCTTATGCTATGATTAGGAAATCGAACACTCCATCGTGGGAAGCTTTGGTACTATAGTTCAAGTGTTACTTGTACTTTAAGTCCCAATATTTGGTGTGTGTGTGTGTGTGTGTTTATGTGTGTGTGAACAAAGTGAGTATCCAGAATTCCTGAAGAGGTGGATATTGCGTGCTGAAGAGCTTTCCCTAGAGAACTACTGGGAAGAAAATTGAATCCTTGTATAGAGACCATTCGATGAATTTTTGGTAGTACTTGCAACTTCCCAAGCATGGACTCCTCATGAGCAGAGCAAACGAAGGAAATTGCCAAAGGCAGCTTACTACCACGGCTTGTGCTTTCATGGAATGGAACCAGAGGTGGGTTCCTACCAGTTTGCACCTATTCGGTAGAACCGGTTCGTCAAATCTACCAAACCGGTTAGAAGAGGTTCTACCAGTGGACGCGGCAAGCAGGCCACACCTACAGAAGAGGCTCCAAAAATTTTTGAAACCCACCACTGCCACACACACACACACACACACACACACACACACACACACACACAGAGAGAGAGAGACAGACTGACACACAGAGAGAGAGAGAGAGGGGGGGGGGAGAAGGGAATAAATAAATAAATAAAGAAAGAAAGAAAAAAGAGAGAAAAAGAGAGAGAGATGAAACAAAAAAGAAAAAAGGGACAGAGAGACAAAAGGAAGGAAAGAGAGAGAGGGGGGGAGAAAACACATGGCCGGCAAGCCACTCCCACCAGGTCACATGGCCAGCAAGCCACTCCCACAAAGGAGGCCACACTCACAGAGTAGGTTCCAATTTTTTTTGAAACCCACCACTGAATGGGACTCATGAGGCCATGAGGAGACATGGAAAAAAAAACAGCCCAAAACACCTTATGCCCCCCCCCCCCCCCCCCGTAAATACATCAGTGAACTTAGAGTACAACTCATAACGCTTAAATTGTTCAAAAGGTGAATAAAAAAGAAAATATTTTCCTTGGCTAACCTTTGTAGGTGAAGAAACTTTCCAAAGCTGCAGTGATCAAAAGGACACTTAAGGAATGGAGAAGAAGGGTGTGTCCAGGCCAGTGGTGGGATTCAAATAATTTAACAACCGGTTCTCTGCCCTAATGATTTCTTCCAACAACCAGTTCACCTAACTGCTCAGAAAGTTAGCAATGGGTTCTCGCGAAGTGGTGCGAACTGGCTGAATCCCACCACTGGCCCAGGCTACTGGCTCTGTTACGTAATGAGCAGTAGGGTTTTCTGACCCAAGGGTGCTATGCAAACACACTGCTTCATGCACAGAAAGCAGCAGAAAGAACTTATTCTAATCTTATGAGTAAAATTATTTCACAAGTAAGTGTACATAAAATTATTATGATGCTAAGAGAGTCAGAGGAGGCTTACTCTTAAACCCTTCTTTCAAATGATGTTTTTCTCTTTTCTGCATCTCTGTCAAGGGGGTGTGGGAGAGAGAAGCAAAATGTTACCTGTCATTCTTTTAAAATAAAAATGTTTAAATAAGTATTATGCAAAATAAATTCTTAAGAAAAAAAAATCATCTTTTTTTTGGTGTGTTATTTGGTGTAATATCAAAAAATGGAAAGCAAAACTATGAATTGTATCAGTTTCTTCTGGTAAACAGTAATGGAAATACTTAATAGCTTCGGAACTGATGACTTGCAGGTGAGAGAATATATTTCTTATCATTTCCCAGCAGAATGGGCTAACTTCATAGGTTTTTTTTTTTCTTCTGAAGATTTATGCTCTGTTGATGTCAGCTCCTTAAAATGGTTCACAGGTATTTTCAGCATGGTGTCTCAACTGAACTTTTGACTTGTGATTATTTTTTTAAAATTAGTTAAACTTTGAAGCCAAATGGTCTGGCTGCCAATAACTAAATCTTATGCAAGTTGGATAAGAATCTTGATTCAAAGTGATAGATACAACTGTGGCCCCAAGAAAGAGTTTCTAACACAGACAATGAAAAGGACAATATATGGAATATCTCCTGAACAGTGACGTGCGGTGAGGTTTATGGCTGGTGAGGCACTGACACAGGGGTTTCAATTTTTTTTAGACTTGTGGACTTCAATTCCCAGAATTCCACAGCCAGGCATGCTCAGTTCCGATTTAAAGTGACAGCATTTGTTTTTCTCCTTTGCGAAAAAGTTTTCCTTCATTCTTTATTTGTGGGATGTGGAGGACCCTGGACAGAGTTCTGACTCCAAGCAGGGCGCCAACGGCTCCTGCTGGGCCACAATAGAAACTAACCAGAACATGAGTGAGGCTAGATGAGGAAACCTGAATTCATTGGTAGCCTCACATTGCAATGAACAGGGGCATGCATTCAATTTTGCAGCTACTAAGATTGTTAACTGAGCAGGGACAAAAATAGCCAGAAAAATGATTGAAGACTGGGAAATAGGCCTCTTGAAATTCAATAGGAGTGCTGATTTACCACCAGCTTAGCAGGTACTTGGGAGCCAAGGGTGCAGCAGCACAAAGAAACAACAAAATACCTAGCCATCAGCACCCTAATTAACAACTAAAAGTCACACACAACCAGGCACCATATAAACGCAACATGTAAAACAGCCAAGTGCACACATTCTGGAGAGAGAGAGAGAGGCTCCCTGAGGATCAGCTCCAGCATCAGCCCCAAAGCTTGGAAGAAAAAAACCTTTGGTTCTTGTTGTCCGACTCAGATTGGATCCTGTTGTGACTCAGCAGAGGTTTGCTGTGAGTTGAGTCGGGATGCAGGAATATTGCTCCAGCTGTTGCTCGTTCATGTCTTCTTCTGGAGATAAAAGGACTGATGGTGCCACACCCTGGTTGCAGAAGTCATCGTTCATTCGTTCGTTCGTGGTTCGTTGTTCATCGGTCGTGGTTTGTTTGTGAGAGGCACTTGGATAAGTGATTTGCTTTCTGTAACCCTGATTCGAAGAGACACTTGGATAAGTGATTTGCTTTCTTTCTGTAAACCTGGTGTTGCTGTAAGAGCTCTTCGTTTTTGCATTCTGCTGCGTAACCTTTTTGCCAGAGACTTTATTTATGTTTATTTTGGGCTCGCAGCCAGCGTGAGCCAGGACTGATAAAGTTATTTCCTTTTAAGTCTGTCTGACTGTCGTCTGTGAACGAGCGAAGGAGGGCGGTCAGAACAGGATCCTGTCAATTAAACTATCCTGGGAGTGCCCTTCCCTTGGTATTAACTCAGTTTTCCAGTGCATAAATGTGATGCCAGTAGGAGGAAGTTCTACACTTTCAAAAGTATAAGTTACTAATAGTAAGAAAGGCTTACTTCTCTATTCTCTATTACCCTCTCCTTTTGTAGAAAAAGTTAGTGCTGAACTGAAGGACTACCAGCTTGAGATGCTGTGAGAACACAGAGTAAAGAAGAACAAAAAAGAAATTTCTAAATGTTTTGTGAAAGGAAAATCTATACTCTATCCTGGCCTAACTGCTTTCATATAAATTTCAAAGAAAGATGTAGCAAGCTTGTTTAGCCTTGTTTTCCTCAAGCTAGTGCTCTCTAATTTTGAGGCTGGGGTGGTGGGGGATTGTGTGACTTTAGTCCAGCTTAAGTTCCAGAGATGCATTCATAGCAGAGGTGGGTTCCTACCAGTTCGCACCTATTCGGTAGAACCGGTTCGTCAAATCTACCGAACCGGTTAGAAGAGGTTCCACCGGTGGACCCGGAAAACAGGCCACACCTACAGAAGAGCTTCCAAACTTTTTTGAAACCCACCACTGGTCCTTGGATAGGATTATTCTGCACTATCATGCTCATATTTATAAAACTCAGTGCCTCTGTGAAAGGTAAGGATGGCTACTGCGTTTGTGGTGCAATCAGAACATTGCGTGTGTTGAAGTTGTTTTAACGCAAACCAAAGATGCCTTTTAAAAAACAAGTTTACATCATATTCTTATGCATGCCAGTGCTGTGTGTGAGGTAATTTAAGGTGGTTCTGACACACGGCATCTTCATATCCGGTCACATGGGCGGGAAGCCACTCCCATCCGGTCACATGGGCAGCAAGCCACTCCCACAAAGGAGGCCACACCCACAGAGTAGGTTCGAACAATTTTTGAAACCCACCACTGATTCATAGTGATAAAAAACCCCATCAAATAAAGATGCCCTAGCTTTAGAGGCCAAGTTGTATGGCATTTCACGTATAAAATGCTTTTCTTCATTTTGAGAACTCTTCCTCAGTTTCTCCTTTTGATTCAGATTGGCTATCTCACAAAAATGCTGCTTCCCTCTCTTTATAAATCTAACTGGCAGTTATGGACTTTGAAGAAATGTTTAAAGCAGGGCTCACTCCATCCACGCAGCTCCTGTTCAGAATCATTGCCTTTTCCATTAATTCATTCTGAAGCAGAATTTGCAATGGATACTCCTGGGACCAAATTCTTAGCTGCTGTACATAAACACTAGTAGGCATAAATCAGTGTTTCTCAACCTTAGCGACTTTAAGTCCTGTGGACTTCAATTCCCAGAATCCCCCAGCCAGCACAGCTCTGGGAGAATCACTGGGGGATTCTGGGAGTTGAAGTCCACAGGACTTAAAGTTGCCAAGGTTGAGAAACACTGGCATAGATGAATGATATTCAGCAGAATTATTCCAGCCTAGCTAAACACAGTGTGTTTTACATGATAATTTAAATGCCCATTTCTCTTTGTAGATGAGGCAAGTTATAGGTAAAGTAATTCCCTGGTCACTTATGTAGCAGAATTTAGTGACTGGCATTTTCTGATGCATATAATGAAGCTGTATCTGAACCTAACACATCAAGAACTGCCATAAAGATCCTTATGCTATTAACATAGAGATATATTCTGCAATATCAGGGACTAAATTCTGCAAATGATCAACAGGAAGGGTTCCTTCCAAACCTCCCCTCTTTTCTCCCCACTCCTTTTCCATTATGTTTTAACATAATAGTAAGTATTATGCTGGAAGCACCAGAGGGCCAGTGGCTAAAAAAACGCCTATTTTTTTCATCCCCTAATTGTGACATATCTATATATAATCCTACAGAATAATTAGATATACCCTAACGATATAGATCGAATTGGTGATTCATTTCTATTCTTCTCTTAATCTCTTTTTCAAATAAACCTTTGAAGGGTGAAACTGCGATGATAATCTACAGTACTCATACAGAAATTGCTTATTTTGCAGAGTTATTTTTTATATTTACCAGGTATGCTGAAAGCATTCCTACTTTATTAAGTATACTATAAAGGGCAACTTGGTTGAATTGTAGAGGTTCCAAATCTGGGCTACAGAAAGCTATACAATGATCTGGTGCAGTGGTGGGTTTCAAATTTTTTTGGAACCTACTCTGTGGGTGTGGCCTCCTTTGTGGGAGTGGCTTGCCGGCCATGTGACCTGGTGGGAGTGGCTTGCCGGCCATGTGTTCTCTCTTTCTCTCTCTCTCTCCTTCCTTTTGTCTCTCTGTCCCTTTTTTATTTTTTTCTTTCATCTCTCTCTCTCTCTTTTCTTTCTTTCTTCTTTTTTTATTTATTTATTTCTTCCTTTCTTTCTCTTTCTCTCTCTCTCTGTGTCAGTCTATCTCTCTCTCTGTGTGTGTGTGTGTGTGTGTGTGTGTGTGTGTGTGTGTGTGGCAGTGGTGGGTTTCAAAATTTTTTGGAAGCTCTTCTGTAAGTGTGGCCTGCTTTCCGGGTCCACTGGTGGAACCTCTTCTAACCGGTTCAGTAGATTTGAAGAACCGGTTCTACCGAATAGCTGCGAACTGGTAGGAACCCACCTCTGATCTGGTGGCAGCAGAGAGAGAGAGAGAAAAACCCTCTAACTCTCTGTTGCCATGTAGTAGTGGCCTGGATTTTTATAGACTTTAACCAATCAACATCAACAGGCACATAGAGATAAATATTTACACACCATTCAAAAGAGACCATAAAAGGTAAGGGAAGGAAGAAGGGGACGGAGACAAGGAAGGAAGGAAGTAGAGAAGGAAGGGAGGGAGAAAAGAAAAGAAAGAGAAAACAAGGTGGTGTCTTAGCAGGTGCGAAGGATGGCAAACAAAGCACTTTAAACTATACCTTATAACCTTCCAAATGGGATAATAATAATATAAGAATGGCAAAGAAAAAGAATAATTATGTGAATGTATATATATAATCTGTATGTAAGAGAATAAATGACAGTACAAATATAAAGCATAATATAGGTAAATAATATTTGGTCATAAGTAGCTAAGTTTAAATAAATAAAGAAATGTTCATAAAAATGGATAACGAATAAGGAGATTATGAATGAAAGATAGAAATGTATTGTAGAGAAAACATTAACTGCAAAGAAACCGATTCGTAACTGCGGGATGATATACGATGGAACCTATTGTTCCTATGTTGTTTTTAAGTTATCTGTTTGTTTTTGTTGATGTGCTTATGTGTTTAAAATAAAAAAAATTATCACATGACAATTACTAAGTGTTGTATCCAATGTTTTATGATGAATGTATTTTTACAATGATTATGATAATGATCTATCGCTATTGTTGTATGTACACTGAGAGCTTATGCATCAGATCACACTTGGCCAATAAAGAATTCTAACTTCTAAAAAAAAAAAGAGACCATAAAAAGAGTAAAAAGAAATACAAAGACCAGAACATCTGCTTGCCAGCAATCATTACCCAGATAAACAAGGATTAAAACCTGGAGCAATACCAGAAAAACAATGAGGCAAGCAGTAAACAATACTCTAATCAAGGAATTATCAACTCAGACTAATAATCAAGCAGTAAACAGCCTAATCAAGGAACTACCAAGGAGAAAACAACACCCCTAACAATACTGACGAGGCAAGCTATTGTGTATAAACAAAGAGCAGATCCCATGTCCTTCTAGCACTGACAAAGTTATCTACTTGGATAACGAAATTTCTGCAAGAAAATAACCAAGATCAAGAGCCCCTAAGGACTCCACAGTTCAACACTGAGTTACATATATTATTTTCTGTTCTGACCCCCCTCGTTCCACATCAGAACCCTGGAGGACCCTGGACAGGGTTCCGACTCCGAGCAGGGCGCAGAGAGGCTGGTTGGCCACCAGGAGGCACCTGAGCCTTGGACCAGTGGGGAGGAGACAAGGGAGAGTGATCCGGACGCCAGTAGTGAGTTATTCCTGGATGCCCAGTACCAAAGAGCTAATAGGCATCAGGAACAGTTGCGCAAGTACAGGAGGTAATTGCACTCAGCTGGTGGTCATTAGGCTTCTCTCCAGACTATAAAAGGACTGCTTGTGCACACTCCGCTCTTGCAGAAGTCAACGCATTGACTAAAAGTTGGAGAACTTTTTTAACTAGCTTGGCAGGCTGGATTGCTGCCAAAGCTTGTCTGAGTTGCTGCCAAGGTCCTTATCTGTTTGTTCTGCTTGGCTTTCAGCCACTGAGGTTTTGGTTTCTTGCTAATAAAGTACGTTCCAGTTAAGCTTGCCTCGGCATTCGTTACTGGACAGAGGAGGGGGTCAGAATATGTATGTATGTATGTATGTATGTATGTATGTATGTATGTATGTATGTATGTATTTATGTATATATATCCCAAATTCCATAGACAAAGACAGTCCCCATAAACTATTTATTATATAGATTACGTTCAGTGTTTGAACTGCTTGCCATTTCCTTCTAAACACACCCTTCAATGCACATTTTTTTGAACCTTCCTAATTACAGTAACATTTTTTTCTGAAAAAAATAATAAGGAAACATATTGTGATTGGCCTATGGGGCCTGGTTTATGGTACACCCATTAGACTGGTATATTTGAAGAGCAATTATTGGAAGCACACTTACAATTCAGGATTTAAGGATACAATCTAGATAAAATCTTTCCACAAAGACATATTTGTGCACATTTAAATCACTGAACTATCCTTCTAGTCTATTAAATGTATAAAAACTCCCAATTGCTGGAATACATTTGATAGAATTAACAAAAAGGAAGGCCATTGTTTTTCTCTAGCACTTTCTGCCCCAAGTGAAATTGACAGGTTTTTGAGTACAAAATAGGAATTGATCATTTTGCACTAACTTTTATCCTTTAAGGGAGGGGGGAGACACAGTGAGAGAAAGAGAGAGAAGGAGGGATAGAGAGGGAGAGGGAGGGAAAGAAAGAGAGGGAGAAAGAGAGAGGGGGGGAAAGAGAGGGAGGGAAAGAGAGAGAGAGACAGAGAGAGAAAGAGAGAGGGAGGGAAAGAAAGAGAGGGAGGGAGAAAGAGAGAGAGGGAGGGTGGGAGAGAGAGAGAGGGAGGGAGAGAATGAGAGGGGGAAAGAAAGAGAGAGGAGGGCAAGAAAGAAAAACAGAAGTTTTTCTTTTTTATTGTTGCTAAACATAATATTTCAAAGGAGAAAAATGAACATGTATAAAAGTGCATTTATTGCTTTTTCTTAGAACAATTAGCTGAACTCTGCCTTGTTTATGATTGTTTTGGGTAGTAAAACCTCAGTATCCAGGTTAAATTGAAGTGTGATAAATAAGTGCTTTTTGGGGCTGTACTTGATCTCTAAAAGGTTCTCTCTCCATCACTGCTCTAAACTGATAGATTGCTTGTAATAAACCAAATGGAACCAATGGCTTCCAACCCCAAAACGTCATTGCTGGTAATACTGGTATATTCATTGGTGGGATTCAAATAATTTACCAACCAGTTCTCTGCCCTAATGACCAGCTGGGTAGGTGGGGCTCAGTGGTCATGTGATCATGTGGGCGTGGCCAAGTCAACGTCACTCACGTCGATGGGCGCTTCGCCTTAGTTGTTACAATGGTAATTAGGGTTAACCAGAGAGGCAGTTTCTGCAAGCAGGGCAATAAAGATTAGGCTAGAAACAACACCAGAATGTTTCCTTCCTGCCTTCCTTACAGGATTAGCCCTGCAAAGTGGGAAAAAACAAAAGGAGATTTCTTCCAACAACCGGTTCTCCAAACTGCTTAGAAAGTTACCAACCGGTTCTCCCGAATAGGTGCGAACCGGCTGAATCCCACCACTGGGTATATTGCCAGCTATGTAATGTTTTAAGATTTATCTAATCACTGATCTCTGTAAACACTCTTGTACTTCAATAGTTTTAGAATATTCCAAGTTTCATTAACTGAGCCACTCATTCTGCTTCTTCATTTCAGGATTCTAGGGCCAGTTGTGGGCCAGTAGTGAGGATAATAGTCTATTGTTTGAAAAAAAAAACACCAATTATTTTTCTCAGATTGAAATAGCAGCGCTGTCAGGCCTGCAATTATATTCCTTTTAGAATTTTGGCCTGCCACACTTTCTCTTATTTCAATATGCTCTTTCATTAGTATAGTTGATGGGAGGGGGGAAGAGACAGGAGTAGGATTGTGGAATGTATTGTTATCATTCTTTTCTAGAAGACCAAGGTCATCTTTTGTCTCTGCACTTTTACACCTGACCGGAAGCAGATGGGTGGAGACGCCAGCGTGGAAGAAGAAGATTGAACCATGTGATGGATTGGGGGTGTGGGGACAAGATCATGAACTTTTAACTGGGTGGAATTCTGATGTCATTTCCAGAATTGGGATTAACACAGATGTGCTAAGATGTCTGCTTTATTAAATTGGAACTTTAAGGATCGTTTTGCCTTGGACTCTGATTTAATTCTACATGATACTTGGAACACTGACAAGCACATTATCAGATGCAATTTACTCAAACATCCGGTAAGAGACCACTATATTCCTTTCCTTTTGTGTGTTAAAATGGACACAAACTTTCTGTTGGGAAATTAGTCCCAGTGCCCTTGTTCTATTTCATTTTCCAACAAAGTCTCTATAAAACCTCTACCCAGATTGATCTTCAGAACTAAATTGGAGCAGAGTTAATTGATAAAGGTCAAAACCTCTTGTCAATTAAATATTGAGTCATTTGTGCAAAAGAAATCCAGTTTCCACTGGTGAAAAAAAAATCCAAATTTCAAAACTGTTGCTATGACGCCATTTGGAAAACAATATTAGGGCTGGCATAGCCCAACCATTTATCTCCAGTAATTTACTTGGTGCAGTGAATTTGACACTGATTCTTTTTTTAAAAAGATTTTTTATTAACAAACATGTAAAATACACACACACAAAAATTAGACGTACACCACATTTATACAATACAGTGTGAACAGGAACTTCCTGTTTTTTTATATTAGCAATCATCAATCGATATCGCTCACATTATATTATTTCCCCTTCTATTGTGTTTCATTTGGATTTCACCATTCTTAACCCTCTCATTTTACTCATAACTATTATTTTTGAGTGTTGTTATATTCTTTCATTGATTTTTGTTTCTTTCCTCCATCCACCTATACCATTTATCCCATATCTGGTAAAGAATTCTGAATCTTCCTTTCCCTGGATTTCTTTAGTTAGTTTGTCCATTTCAGCACAGTCCATGTGGCAGTGATTTTGCAAACTGTTTGTTAAACCTGTACAAACCTTTCTTATTATTTCATCTTCATTTGGGGTTAGTTTGTTTTTCCATTTCTGGGCAAAGGCGATCCTTGTCGCTGTAAGAATATGTAGTATTAAATATTGGATTTCTTTTTTGTGTTTCACTGACATAATTCCTAATAAAAAAACTTCAGGTTTCCAATCTATTTTAAGCCTTGTTATTGCCTCCAGCCAATTTTTGATCCTTTTCCAAAAAAAATGTTGCCTCCTCACAGGTCCACCATAAATGATAATATGTTCCATGTATTGATTCGCATTTCCAGCATTTTGGGGAGGTATTTGTTGAGATTTTAGCTAACCTTGATGGTGCCAGGTGCCATCTGTAAAACATTTTGCACTGGTTTTCCTTGTATGGAACTGATAGAAATTTGACACTGATTCTAAGCTTGCTTCATTTTTTTTCCCTGCCCCACTTTGTATCTGAACCACATTATTGGACAATAGGCCTACTGATGATCTCTGCAAATCTCTGTGTAATCTCAACTTGGGAAAAATGGTTTTATGTCCAGATTGAATTAAGAAGTAACAGTTAAGAGTAAAAGGCCATGATATTCGTGAGGTGAGCCATACTTAAAGCGTGCCTTTGCCTTACCTATTTTTCACAATTACAGGAAACGGTGTTTCTCAAATGGGAAGTGGTTGCTTAAATCATGTTTTTTTACTGACATATATAACTTACCAAACGTTTGTATCTGGTGTTGATATGACTGCACTCAGTAAGCAGAAGCTAATGATGAAGGCAATTCTTTATCAGTTTTCTCCTGAGAATGATGTTTTTCTGCAGAAGCAGAAGTTGACTGAGTGGAATTATTTGAGGCCATTATTTCCATAGCTTGGGGCCTAACCAGTTCATTATAGAGAAACAGAATACAGAATTGGAAGGGACCTTGGAGCTCTTCTAGTCCAATACCCCATTGGGTGTTGGGAAACCATGTTTGTATGGCTAGCAAGAAAAGCCCATGGCATTATTGGAACAATATCTGATCTGGAAGAGACTTTACATTTATCTCCACATAGCACAGTGCAGAAATAGAAACTGCTACAAAGAGTTTTAAATGCAAGTTTTCTCTGGAAATCCCAAAATCCGATTGCTCTGATAACAATTCTGGCAGGGATTTTGCAAACTTGTACAATGTTTGCTAAACCTGTACAAACGAAAGAGCCATCTTCTGTTTATATTCGTCCTGTATATTCCTGACCATCAAAAGAGCCGAGGTGGCGCAGTGGTTAAATGCAGCACTGCAGGCTACTTCAGCTGACTGGAGTTCTGCAGTTCGGCTGTTCAAATCTCACCGGCTCAGGGTTGACTCAGCCTTTCATCCTTCCGAGGTGGGTAAAATGAGGACCCGGATTGTTGTTGGGGGCAATATGCTGACTCCGTAAACTGCTTAGAGAGGGCTGAAAGCCCTATGAAGCGGTATATAAGTCTAACTGATTTGGCTATTGCTAAAAGCTTCTTAAATTGTTATAACAGGAGAAGATTTCTGAACCACTGGAAATGCTAGACCTGTTCCTCCTGATAAGAGATCCATTGTGGTATAAGAACAGTCCTTTCTTTGAGTGCAGATTCCTTAAGCAATTTACATGTAAAGGCTAGAGAGAAGCTTCCTGAAGATGGGCTCTAGCATGAAGCCAAAAGACCAGAAGACAAAATCTCTGGTCCCCGGTGATCGACCCAGGTTGTTGCCTACAATTTACATGTACTCTTTTTGGTTTTATACTTGATATAATTGTGGCTGAGAAAGAACTCATTTTGACATTGTTGATAAAAGGAACCCCTTCCTTTTTTTATGTGATTGCGCTGATGCTACGTATTAACATATATGGTGGACTTGTAAAAAAGTCAAAGCATTTTGGATAAAAATAGGGTGGATTATTCAAAATATTCTTAAAAAGAGGATAAATTTTACTCCTCAGTTATTCTTGTTAGGTATAATTACAGACTGTACAGTTATAGAGACTAATTTGATCCTGAGCTTAACAACGGCAGCAAGATTGTTGGTGGCGTAGTACTGGAAGAAGGAAGAATTGCCTACTATTCAAGAATGGACGTTAAAAGTAACAAACTTAGCAGAGATGGCTAAAATATCAGCATCCCTCAAGGACTATTCAGATGAGAAATACAAGCTGGAATGGAGAAGATGGATTGATTATATTCAAAATAAATATGGGACTAAGAAATTTCAGTTAGCTTATGAATGAATAAACAAGGAATGTTACAACTTATCTAAGTTAGCTTTGCAAAAGGGGAGTTAAAATACAAGCGAGGGATGATGCTAAAGTTAGTTAGTTTATTTTAGTGTATGATTGCTAAATGTTTATACCCTGTATTTGCTCTGGGAGGGTGGGAGGGATGTGGGATTGTGGGGGAGGGAGGGAAGGGGAAAGGTATATAATTGTAAAACGTATTAAAACTTTTAATAAATAAATAAAAAAAGGAACACCTGTGTCTTTATAAGAAGAATACGTAGAAGAATTTGGAATGGAAGCTTAAGCATGTGCCAAGCTTCCAATTAAAAACAACCATTTTCATAGGACTCATTAACAGCCTTTCTGTAGGAATATTTCTCCAAAATGCTCGAGGGCATTTCCTCCCCCTTACCATTTCATCGCCCCAACCACTCAAAATAGCAATAGCAATAGCAGTAGACTTATATACCGCTTCATAGGGCTTTCAGCCCTCTCTAAGCGGTTTACAGAGAGTCAGCATATTGCCCCCAACAATCTGGGTTCTCATTTTACCCACCTCGGAAGGATGGAAGGCTGAGTCAACCCTGAGCCGGTGAGATTTGAACCGCTGAACTGCTGATCTAGCAGTAGCCTGCAGTGCTGCATTTAACCACTGCGCCACCTTGGCTCAAAAGTGGCTCAAGCCCAGCCAGCCATTCTCCTGACTTGTTGTAACGTCAACTTGGACATGAGGAAGGAGAGTGGACTATATATATAGTCAGAGTTCAATCTTAAGATGATTTTGAAGGAAAAAAGTTTCTCTCATCTCACTCAAAAAAATAAAGCCAGACAGTAAATTACCCCCATCCAGATGATGGATGTCTATTTGAGCAACTGTTATATGAGGCATTTTCATCTTAAAAGACCTGGCAAATACCAGAGAGCAAGCGAGATCCAAAAGGAGGAAAATTGAATTGCTAGCAAAAAATCTGGACGAGTCCTGTAGAATCTTTTTGGTCTAACACATTTTATGAAAAGGGATATGTTTTTTGTGAGCTGAAGCTTATTTCATCACACGAATGAAGTGTCTAGACTGATGTAGGATTTCCGGTGACGTGAGGGAAAGAAAAGGATGGAAGAGAGGCAGAAGTGGGTTCCTACCAGTTCGCACCTATTCGGTAGAACCGGTTCGTCAAATCTACCGAACCGGTTAGAAGAGGTTCCACCAGTGGACCCGGAAAGCAGGCCACACCTACAGAAGAGCTTCCAAAAATTTTTGAAACCCACCACTGGTCCTTGGATATGATTATTCTACACTATCATGCTCCTATTTATAAAACCCAGTGCCTCTGTGGAAGGTAAGGATGACTACTGCGTTTGTGGTGCAATCAGAACATTGCGTGTGTTGAAGTTGTTTTAACGCAAACCAAAGATGCCTTTTAAAAAAGAACTTTACATCCTATTCTTATGCATGCCAGTGCTGTGTGTGAGGTCATTTAAGGTGGTTCTGACAAGTGTCGTCGGCATCTTCCTATCCGGTCACATGGGCGGCAAGCCACTCCCATCCGGTCACATGGGCGGCAAGCCACTCCCACAAAGGAGGCCACACCCACAGAGTAGGTTCGAACAATTTTTGAAACCCACCACTGAAGAGAGGGGACGATAGGTTGGTTTTGCAGATGCAGGTTACATAACAGAGAGATTACCCGCATTTTATCAATGAACAATTACAGTACATTGGGTTAAAAATCCAGTATATTTGTTGAGATTGCCTGAGTTTGAGATTTGTCTGAACTGGTTTCAGGCAAGAGTTTGCATTGATGGGAGAAGACAAAAGCCCACAACCTTATTGTGTTAGCATTGGGATATTCAGTGGTGGGATTCAAATAATTTAACAACCGGTTCTCTGCCCTGATGACCAACTGGGTAGGCGTGGCTTGGTGGTCATGTGACTGGGTGGGTGTGGCCAACTCAACGTCACTCAGGTTGATGGGCGCTTTGCCTTAGCTGTGATAATGTGATAAGGGTTAACCGGAGAGGCAGTTTCTGTAAGCAGGGCAATAAAGTTTAGGCTAGAAACACCACCAGAACGTTCCTTCCTTCCTGTCTTCCTTACAGGATTAGCCCTGTAAAGTGTGTGTGTGTGTGTGTGTGTGTGTGTGTGTGTGTGAGATTTCTTCCAACAACCGGTTCTCCAAACTGCTGAGAAAGTTAACAACCGGTTCTCCTGAATAGATGCGAACTGGCTGAATCTCATCACTGGGGATATTCCATTGTTTCAATTCCTGATTATAATTGCCGTTCCCTTCCCCCAGTTCTGTTCTTCTCTTTAGCTTTTGTTTTAAATGCTGCTCTGCTACTGTTCAAAACTATAACGCATACTATATTCTTAATATCATTTGTAATTATATATTCTTCAGACAATGTGGCCCAGGTAAACCAAAAAGTTGGACACCCATGAAAAAGATAAATTGTGGATCCACAACGCTGTCATGCATTTTATAAAGGAACATTAACTCATACTTTCCACAACATTTGTTCATCTTAACTTGCCCTAATAAAGGTATTGATCGAGTTATGTAACATTATAGGGGGTAATATGCAACATAAATGAGTGATTTTGGAAACTAGTGATCTAAGATAGAAAGGCCCAACCTGAATCCTACAAAAGCTATCCCCAAATTCTATGTATTTTAATGGTAGCAACACATTCTTGAATACAGGGAGATAATCATCGTAACTGCATTTAATTCATCTTAATTGAATTGAAGTGGAACAAAGTTTAGGTTCCACAGTTGTTGAAATTCATTTTCCCCTCTCATTAATCTACATGCAGTACCCCATAATAACAAAATGTAAACAGAAGTTTAGAAATGTTTGTCAATTTATTAAAAAGAAAAAAAGAAACTGAAATATCACATTGACATAAAGATTCAGACCCTTTGCAACAATACTTAAAATTCAGCTGAGGTGTTTCTCATCTCTCTTAATCATTGCTGACATGTTTCTACAGTTTGATTGGAGTTGACCTGCTGTAAATTAAATTGATTGGACATGATACTTTCTGAATGCATTGTATATATGTTTTCTCACATTTTAATAATTAACATGGGACACACACACACAGACACACACCTCCCATATTAATGATTAAAAGTTCCAGGATTTTATAGTTTAATAATTCTAATTCATCCTGAGCATTCAACAAAAATGAGCATCAGCTACTATCATAAAATAAGCTATTAAATTGTTATTAAACACACACACATACAGTGTGCATTTTTTTCACTCTTCAACTGAGACAGACACATTCCAGATTCAAAAAGTGATCGACAGCGCCCCTCTGTGGTAGATGACTGGACCTGTATGAAGAAACATTTTTTTAAAAATAAAGAAGGAATGATAAATGAGATGATGCCCAGATTAATATTTGTATATATGGAACTGCAATTATCCGCCTTATTTCAGGCCAACAGAATGAGTTAGTCTGCCAAAATTCAAAAAGGATACGTAAATGCACATTTCTTGTTTTGGTTTTTCTGGACTAATTTAAATAATTATCTTGGATGCAGCTAAAATCTTTGGAGAGATTATACATCTAAGATGACCAGAACAGTGTAATGAAAACAACAAGAATTTGAGTAGGAGAGGAGATTCTTCTCAGAAATTCTGGGAATTATTGTCCTGGGTGATAGGCCATTGATGTGTAGCGTCAGTACTGGGAAGGATGGCTGATAACTAACTGTATAATCCTTCAACAGAATAGGGCCTCATTAGAATGATCCATTGTCAGTAACAACAAAGGAATGGAATAGGAGCCTTGAACAGCTTTGGCCAGCTAAAAATATGTTATTGCAGGTGACTGATTTCTGTTCTTAGCTGAAAACTCATAATTGGGGGGTTGAAGCATGACACTTCGTTTATCAATGTGTAGCAACACACAACATCAAGCTCAACCTCAGAAGCCTAACTCTTGCAACTGTCTTCATTTGAAATGAGATGGTTCATAGCAGCTGCTCCATTGAGTATCTTGCCTTTCGAATTTGCCTTCCAGGTAGGCTCACCTGGTACCAGCAAGGACAATGGAGAACCTCTTATTTAAAGTCAGAGTCACTTTCAGTCTTAATGTGATTATACCAAAAAGAAAAAGTGTGAACTTATGAAACAGTGGGAGAGGCAGTACAGGAACTATGTGGCACAAGAGACAAAGATATAAATTTATATTTCATAAATTAAATACACAAATTAAAAAGTGAAATATTCCAACTCTAACAGCGGCCAGAGTAAAAGCTTTTTTTTTTTTTTTTTTTTTTAAAAGATTTTGGCACACAGGAAAACATATTGTAATTTTCATTTGCTACCTGATATTCCTTCTTTAAAATTGAAAACTTGATTGGACTAAAAAGGAAGGTACAATTTAAATAGTAAACAGGTTGATTTGAAAAACATTTTTGAAGCTTAACATTTTTATATGTTTCATTATAAGGCTGCCAATCAATAGTAACACAAACACGGGTACCCGATAATTTTGGGCTGGATTTTTGCAATCAAGACTTAGTGGCCCTTGTACATTCATAAGGCTTAAGTACATCCACTGCTAAATATTTTTCATCTGTCAGTCATTCGATTTCCTAATGTTAACCCTTTTAGATAACTGGAAACTATTTACAAGAACTTGACAACCAAGTTCCAGCAACTAGATGGTAAATGAGAAGATTCTACAGATCATTTGCAGAATTTGATGAGAGCTGCTACCTCACTAGGTTCCCAGGCTTTTTAACATTTTCAAACAAGTAAAATATCTGGCAATAGTGTAGTTCATGCTGTTATGAACTACACTGTCACTTATAAAGCCCTTCATGGTATTGGACCTGGGTACTTGAGAGACCGCCTGCTGCCAATTACCTCCACTAGACCGATTAGATCCCACAGATTAGGCCTCCTCCGAATTCCATCCGCCGGCCAGTGCCGACTGGCGACTACCCGGAGGAGAGCCTTCTCTGTGGCTGCTCCGACCCTCTGGAACGAGCTCCCCATGGAGATTCGAACCCTCACCACCCTCCAGGCCTTCCGCAAAGCCCTTAAAACCTGGCTGTTCCGGCAGGCCTGGGGCTAAAGAGCTTCTGCCCCCCCCTTCTCGAATGGTATGGTTGTTGTGTGTTTTAAATTGTGTATTGTTTGTTTGTCTTTTTATCCCCTGTTTGTACCTCCTTTCCCTTGACTGAGTTGTGAGCTGCCCTGAGTCCCCCTCGGGGAAAAGGGCGGCATATAAATGAAATAAATCCTAATCCTAATCCTAATCCTGTTATATTTTATTCTTCCTGTGACTGTTGCAATGTTATGTTTTGTTCTGGTGATTGGACAGAACCATCCTGTTGAACAGTCTCTACAGCCCAGTTTGCAAAGCCGAGACTGGGAGGATGGAAGTATTATTTTCCATATTGACCAAGGAGACAGAAATAACTTGCTAGGGAGTTTTGGAATCAAAATGGATTGATTGATGTTTCAGGAAATTAACTTGGGCAACTACTGCATGTTTTGTCTCCCCATTCTCCAATTCCTGTTGGCATACTTTGAGTAAATTATATACAGTAAAACAGTTCACTTTGCCCATCAGTAAAAGAAGGAAAAATGGCATTCCATTCCCTTACTAGCTAAATGGGCTACAGACATGCCCTGACAACATCTTCCTTTGTGGTATCTGCATGACTCTGCTTTCATCCGGTCTCATATCTGAGGCAGCCTTAAGTCATCCTTAGTTGTTAAAGTAAAATAATTTGTTTCTCATCCTGTTCTGACCCCACTCGTCCTACACCAAAGCACGCCGAGACAAAGATACTGGAAGGATTTATTGACACACAGACAGGACCTTGGCAGCAAGCCAGCACAGACAAGACGTTGCCGAGGTGGCGCAGTGGTTAAATGCAGCACTGCAGGCTACTGCTAGATCAGCAGTTCAGCGGTTCAAATCTCACCGGCTCAGGGTTGACTCAGCCTTCCATCCTTCCGAGGTGGGTAAAATGAGGACCCAGATTGTTGGGGGCAATATGCTGACTCTCTGTAAACCGCTTAGAGAGGGCTGAAAGCCCTATGAAGCGGTATATAAGTCTACTGCTATTGCCAGCAATCCAGCACAGTCCAAACTTTGGCAGCAATCCAGCACAGACTAACCTTGGCAGCAATCCAGCCAGCCAAGCTAGCCCCAAGAGTTCTCCAGCTCAAGTCAATACGTTGACTCCTGCAAAAGGAAGGGTGTGTGCATAATCATTCCTTTTATAGTCTTGAAAGGAGCCTAATTACCACCAGCTGAGCGCAATTATCTCCTGTAACTGCGCTACTGTTCCTTACGCCTATTAGCTCTTTGGTACTGAGCATCCAGGAACAACTCCCTTGTCTCCTCCCCACTACTCCAATGCATGACGTCCGGATCATACTCCCTTGTCTCCTCCCCACTGGTCCAAGGCTCAGGCGCCTCCTGGTGGCCAACCAGCCTCTCTGCACCCTGCTCGGAGTCGGAACCCTGTCCAGGTTCCTCCACATCCTCCAAAGCCGACTCATAGGGCCCCTCGCTGTCGGAGTCTGGTGGCAGCTCCAACGGCTCCTGCTGGGCCACAACACTAAGTGAACCATTGTAAGTCGAGGTCTACCTGTAACAGATGTCTTCTTGTCATCTGATGTCTGAAAAGAAGCGTCAGGATTGTTTGACCCAATAATTCTTGGCTCAGGGATGGCTGATCAAATAAATTACCAGATGTATGATAAAAAAAATCTTCTTCAAACAAGTACATTTATTGATGGGCGTCAGCAAACGGGTTACCTCTCTCTCAAAAGAGGAACCCTAAACAAGGCAAGAACACACTCATTTATACTTTAGCATACTTACTGGTATAAACAACAAAGTTTAAAGTTTAATAACATTTATATGCCGCCCAATCCCGTAGAACTCCGGGCGGTTTATAATACAAAGAAAGCACTGATTAGTTACACCTTGAGGTATAGAGAATATTAATTAGTTTCATTCAGAGTTAGAAAGGAGAGGCTCTGCTTTCAAATACTAATCACATTTACATTAGTCCACAAACCCCATAACACCTTATTTGGCATTACCCGACTCATGCCTATTCAGCAAAAACTTACAGACTTTCTCTGCCTACGTGCTCTATTACAGACAGTCTCCTCTTGATATGCAACTCTGCAAGTTTCACAAACACAACACTTTTCTATTTCTTCTAGATTCTGCAACATTCCCCGCTTTCTTTAGGACGCACGATCTGTTGCTGGAAAACCAAGAACATAATTTAAGAATAAACAATGCTTTTACTAGGTAAAGGTAAAGGTTCCCCTTGTACATATGTGCTAGTCGTTCCCGACTCTAGGGGGTGGTGCTCATCTCTGTTTCAAAGCCGAAGAGCCAGCGCTGAGGACTTTTCTGATCGACAAGCTCAGAGTCTTAGCCACTGAGCCACTGTGTCCCTATGTTTTTACTAGAAGATACTAAATAGGTCTAGGTGATGGAAACAATAAGTTTCTAGGAAGTCCCAGATTCTAGCAATCTATATGCACCTGTGTTCAAAATCCAGAGTTTATTTCGCCCACCATTACCTGATACAGGATGAATACAGACTGGGGGAACGCACCCCACTCCTAGAATAAAATTCTTTGAGGAATATTAAAAAGGCAGAATATTATATTGCCCTAAATGAGAAATGGAGAAACATGTTTTTTTTAAAAAAGCAGGAAGCAGATTCACTCTTTATATCCCCCCCCCCAGCAGATATTTTGTGCCCATTAAGAAAGACTGGGCCAGCCTATCTACAAAACAAAAGACCTTCAGCTCCAGGATGATTGGATTATCCTTCAGGACATAATAGGATTAACCCAGTACCATTTAGCAGAAGACACAGCACTCACTGTTGTGGCCCAGAAGGAGCCGTTGGTGCTGCCACCAGACTCCGACAGCGAGGGGCCCTATGAGTCGGCCCTGGAGGATGTGGAGGACCCTGGACAAGGTTCTGACTCTCAGCAGAGCGCAGAGAGACTGGTTGGCCACCAGGTGATGCCTGAGCCTTGGATCAGTGGGGAGGAGACAAGGGAGAGTGATCCAGAAACCAACAGTGAGTTGTTCCGGGATGTACGCCGTCAAAGAGCTACTCGGCGTCAAGAACAATTACGTAATTACAGGAGGTAATTACACTCAGCTGATGGTCATTAGACTCCTCTCCAGACTATTAAAAAAACTGCTTGCACCATGCCCTTCTTGCAGAAGTCAACGCTTTGACTCTGGATTGCTGCCAGAGTTGGTCTGAATTGCCAAGGTTTGTCGGACTTGCTGCCAAGATCCTTATCTGTTTGTTTACTTGGCTTTCAGCCACCGAGAGTCTGGTCTTGTTATTAAAGGACATTCCATTTAAGCTTGTCTCAGCTTTCGTTACTGGACGGAGGAGGGGGTCAGAACAGCTCACTATATTGCACAATCTCCTAAGGGTATTTCAGACATTGCACCACCCTCAGAGCAGACAAAACTTCAACCAAACTTAGTTCAGACAAACATCTAGGATTTGTATTTTGCTTATAGAGCCAGCTATGACCCCTACATAATCCCTACATGGTCCCATTGGAGTCTGACAGCAGCCAATAGAATGCATGTTCTTGCACAGGAACAGGAAGCTCAAGTGCAAAGCCCAAGAGAAGGTATAAAAAAAACCCTACTCTCAACTTCCTGTAGTCACCTGCCCAGAATCCATGTGATTCTGTTCATCATTAAACCTTCTTTTCAATTAGCCTCCATGTTTCCAGTATCTTTCTCCCAGCTAGAACTGAACCAGATGGATATTTCTTTTGATAAGACCAGGGGTGGGTTCCTGCCAGTTCTAACCTCTTCTATAGAAGAGGGTCCACAAATCAATAGTGCCATTTAGAACCGGTTCCAGCTCCCTCCCCCTGCCCGTCCGCACATCATCAAGATGAAGAGCGAGAGGAGGAATTCTGGGAGTTGAAGTTCACAAGTCTTAAAACTGTCAAATTTGAACACCCCTGGGGTTTGTTTTTCTAAAGGGTTAGGGGTGCAAGGGTCTTGTAATTTGTCAGCTTTAAGACTTGCACACTTCAATGCCAGAGTTCCTGAGCCAACATGACTAGAGGAAGAATTCTGGGAGTTGAAGTCCACAAGTTTTAAAGCTGTCAAGTTTGAACACCCCTGGGTTTTTTTTCTAAAGGGTTAGGGGTTCAAGGGTCTTGTAACTTGACAGCTTTAAGACTTGCGTGCTTCAAATGCCAGAGTTTCTGAGCCAACATTTTGATTGTTAAGCAAGAACGTTGTTAAGTGAGTTTCACCAC
>NW_028261381.1:5875574-5935574 GCF_051295495.1 Thamnophis sirtalis | reverse complement strand
TATCTATCTATATCTATCTATATCTATCTATATCTATCTATATCTATCTATATCTATCTATATCTCTATCTATCTATCTATCTATATCTATCTCTATCTCTATCTCTATCTCTATCTATCTATCTATCTATCTATATCTATCTCTATCTCTATCTCTATCTCTATCTCTATCTCTATCTCTATCTATCTATCTATCTATCTATCTATCTATCTATCTATCTATCTATCTATCTATCTATCTCTATCTCTATCTCTATCTCTATCTCTCTATCTCTCAATCATCTATCTATCTCTATATATCTATATCTATATCTATATCTATATCTATATCTATATCTATATCTATATCTATATCTATATCTATATCTATATCTATATCTATATCTATATCTATATCTATATCTATATCTATATCTATATCTATATCTATATCTATATCTATATCTATATCTATATCTATATCTATATCTATATGTCTGTCTGTCTGTCTATGGTGGGGAAAGACTCCTGCATTCTGTCCAAACATGAATTTAGCAACTTAAAAAGGAGGAGAGTTTGATGGTCTTCCGTTCCACTGCTCCATGAGCTCTTCTGTGGCTTGGTTTTCTTCAACCTTCTCCCCCTCCCTCTCTTCCATTAACATGTTCATTTTGCTGCTGCTTAGATAGAAGAAGGGGAGGGGGGGATTTCTCTCCGTCTCTAACACCTGGTGGTGTTACAGCAGTGAATCAGATGCCAGCATTACTGAGCAGAGGTGGCTTACTCCTAGTTCAGCCCGGTTTGGCCGAACCAGTAGTGGAATTCAGGCCTGGGTCGCAGAACTGCCACGCCCCCAAACTGGTTCCCTTGCCACCACTGGGCCGCCGCCATTTTGGTTTTTAGGGACTGCTTGTGCGCAGTTCGCTGTAAATTGTTCTGTGCCTGTGCGAAGAACAATTTAAATTGAACAGCGTGCACGCGTGTTGCGTGTGGATCGTGAACTAGTAGTAAAACCGTCAGCAACCCACCCCTGTTACTGGGGTGCTATAAAGCAGGGAACTAAGTCTTCTCAATACCCCTAAATTCTATTTTTTGAGGCCAAATATCTATATGAAATTCATGGAATTTCACTTCAACATTTGTTCTCACTTCAACATTATGAACATTTCACAAGTCTGTGCCAGTGATGATCATAGAATTTCATCATCTCTTTGATTTTCCTGGTATACTGAGTTTGTAAGCTTGTAAGTTTAATTTTATTTATAGGCCGCCCAATCCCGAAGGACTCCGGGTGGCTTACAGAAGGGAAGAGAAAGAAAATTTTAAAAAAAGTAAAAATAAAATAAGACAAGTTAAAACGACACAGATACATTCATTTCAGTCGGGGCTGGACCTCAACAATGAGGTCAACAGCCCCAGGCCTGCCAGAAAAGCCAGGTCTTGACAGCTTTTCTGAAGGCCATGAGAGTGGGCAAGGTCCGGATCTCTGGGGGTAGTTCATTCCAAAGGGTCGGGGCAGCCACAGAGAAGACTCTCCTCCGGGGAGCCGCCAGCTGACATTGTCTGGCTGATGGCATCCGAAGGAGGCCAACCCTGTGGGATTTTACCAGCCGCTGGGAGGAGTGTGGCAGTAGGCGGTCTCGCAGGTACGCTGGTCCTAGGCCATGTAGGGCTTTAAAGGTAATAACCAACACTTTGAATTGTGTCCGGAGACCAATGGGTAGCCAGTGCAGCTCGCGGAGGACAGGTGTAACACCACCTAGGTACACCCAATATCACTCGTGCGTGTAGTATCATGGGCTTATAATGGGACATGTGGGTACACACACACACACACACACACACACACACACACACACACACACTTGGAGGCCTGCCTGGTATAGTGGAGTGTTGCTGAATTATTCAAGTATGTTGAATACTGTTAGGCATGGGAGGTTGGTTGACTGCATTATCCTATGCTCTGTAGGCACAAAAACTAAATTAGAACTGGAAAACGAAGCTAGCCGCCCACTCAAATTCTCAGGCTTTGAACCCACGACAGAGATGTGTACAAGATGCGGGTAGACAAGAGAGGAAATAACAAAAAAAGTAAGCTTTATCGTATCACTTTCCTCGTAGCAATACCAGACAGTGAGCCGTGGATTGTGTGGTGCTGTGATTGTGATGTGTGCGCCGCGTGCGTGCATGCAAGCACATACATGCTTTCAAGTAACTGACTTCTGGTGACTGCCTGGAAAACCCTAACTCTGCAGTTTCCGTGGCAATTTTAGAGGTAGCTTGTCCTTGCGTAATTTCTAGGGCTGGAAGAGAAAAGACTGGCCCAGCGTCTCCCAGCTGGCTTTACGCCAAAAGCGGGACCAGAATTCCCGGTTTTTCTAGCTTGGGGCCTTAACCTCCATACCAAAGTGGCTAGTATTAAAGTAAGAAACATATTAGCACAACAAATACCTGAACGTTTTCAAAGGAACTAACTGGCATTAAAGACACTGCTATTCTTCTGGCAAAAAAGCTAAAGTCACAAGGAGAGATAGTAGGAGAGGAAGAAGAAATGTGGAGGAAAGGTAGGGGAAGAAGAAAGAAGTGAGGAGAGGTGGGTGGAAGGGAGAGAAAGAGAAGGAGAGGAGGGAGGAAGAGAGAAAAAGAGAAGGAAAGAGGGTAGGAAGGAGAAGAAAGAGGGTAGGAGTAGGGGAGAAGTAAGGGAAGGAAGAAGGGGAAGGAGAGGAGGAAGGAAGTAGAGAAGGAAGGGAGGGAGAAAAGAAAGAGAAAATAAGGTGAGATGTGGAGGAGAGGTAGGGGAAGAAGAAAGAGGTAAGGAGAGGTGGGTGGGAGGGAGAGAAAGAGAAGGAGAGGAGGGAGGAAGAGAGAAAAAGAGAAGGAGAGAGGGTAGGAAGGAGAAGATAGAGGGTAGGAGTAGGGGAGAAGTAAGGGAAGGAAGAAGGGGAAGGAGAGGAGGAAGGAAGGAAGTAGAGAAGGAAGGGAGGGAGAAAAGAAAAGAAAGAAGAAATAAGGTGGTGTCATAGCAGGTGTGAAGGATGGTAAACAAAGCATTCCAAACTATACCTTATACCCTTTTAAATGGAATAATAATAATATAAGAATGGCAAAGAAAAAGAATAACTATGTGAATATATACCTATAACTGTATGTAAGAGAATAAATGACAGTAAAAATATAAAGCACAATATAGGTAAATAATACTTGATCATAAGTAGCTAAGTATAAATAAATAAAGAAATGTATATAAAAATGGATAATGAATAATCGAGATTATGAACGCAAGATAGAAATGTATAGAAGGGAAAATACTAACTGCAAAGAAACCGATTCGGAACTGCTGTATGATGTATGATGGAACTTATTGTTCCTATGTTGTTTTTAAGTTATGTGGTTATTTTTGTTAATGTGTTTATGTCTTCTGTTGATGTGCTTATGTGTATAAAATAAAAATTCAAAAAAAAAAAAGCTAAAGTCACAAATCATTCTTTCCCCCATATTTCTTTGCACAGTTCCAGTTAAAACAGGATCACCCCGATTAAGGCATCCTTGGTAGCTAAACTTACCATTGCTTCTACCTCTCACTAAAGCAATTTTAAATGGACTGGTGTCTGTTCTCATTCCTGCCCGAGCTAGAAGGGAGTGAAAATGTAGGGAACGTTGTAATTTTTGCCAGGGTTCCTGTTCTCTCGCCTCCCATTTTTCTCTCCCTCTTACTGGGGGACCAGTAAGAAAGTAGAAAGAATGTTATCCAGTCATTACCCCACATGGTGACAGTCATGGACTAGCAAAAATCCCTCAGCCTATTGCGCCGAGTAATTTTCCAGAGAAAAGTTTAGTGAATTGCAAAATGCGGCTGCGCGGGTTATCAGGGGGGCACCTAAGTGCTCCCATGTTGCGCCCCTTTTAAGCGGCCTGCACTGGTTGCCGGTTGTCTTCCGGGTGCGATTCAAGGTACTAATTATGACCTTTAAAGCGCTCCATGGGTTAGGCCCAGGGTACCTGCGAGACCACCTACTGCCCCCGGTAGCCTCCCACCGTCCAGTGCGATCCCACAGAGTTGGCCTCCTCAGGGTTCCGTCGGCCAGACAGTGTCGGCTAGCGACCCCCAGGGGGAGAGCCTTCTCCGTGAGAGCTCCTTCCCTCTGGAATGAGCTGCCCCCGGAGCTTCGTATAATCCCCGACCTCTGGTCCTTCCGACGCGCCCTAAAAAGTTGGCTTTTCCAGCAAGCCGGCCTGGCCTGAACAAAATAAAATAAATGATCGATTAAATTGTTAATTTTAATCTAATTTTTAAAAAAATGTTATTGTTAATCTTAATTGGGTTTGTTTTTTGAATAGCAATAGCAATAGCAGTTAGACTTATATACCGCTTCATAGGGCTTTCAGCCCTCTCTAAGCGGTTTACAGAGTCAGCATATCGCCCCCAACAACAACAATCCGGGTTCTCATTTTACCCACCTCGGAAGGATGGAAGGCTGAGTCAACCCTGAGCCGCTGAGATTTGAACAGCCGAACTGCAGAACTGCAGTCAGCTGAAGTAGCCCGCAGTGCTGCATTTAACCACTGTGCCACCTTGGCTCTTTATCTATCTAATTTTTTTTTTTACTTTTGTTAATATGTGTTTTTTTAAAATGTTGTACGCCGCCCTGAGTCCTTGGGAGAAGGGCGGCATATAAATCCAATAAACCAAACCAAACCAACCGAAATAAATACGTCTGAGTGACTGCAATGAAATAGAAAGGATGGGTGAAAAATGGAGACTGTAAAAAATGTAAACAAGAGCACGGAAATCTTACAAATTGCCACTGACCCTTTTCCCGGTTCCATGTTGCTATGCCGCATGTTGCCATGGCAGTGCACAGCACAGCACAGCACTGGTGGGGAAATGTCCTCAGAATGTGGGGAGGGGGACTCTGTTTCCCCCGATTTCAAATCTGTCACTCTGACCTTATAATATTTCTCTCTCTTGTTTCCTCCAAAGAACTCAGGGTAGTTATAATTCTTCCCACATCTCAGCTGATTTAGTAACTGCGCAATACGGATTAGACAAAAGATCGCACGATACGCACCAAGATTGCTGAAGAACTGCCTGAAAATGTAAATCCGAGCCCCTTCCCAGAAAGTCCACGGTTGATGCCACTATATCCCATTGGGGACACCTGCTTAACAGCTGCTGCCAGATAAACAAACTCCAGGATGCATTTCGGGAGGGAGGGAGGGGGACACTGGTTTTCCTCTGGTCTTCTAGCATCGATGTTTCGGAGGAGTGTCTGTCAGCCAGGCAGAAGACATTATTTTCTGATTTATAAGAAAGTTATTTTCTCAGGTATCTCAGTGAAAGAGCAAGGAGCTAAGCAATTGCTCAAAGGAATAAAAGAGCCGAGGTGGCGCAGTGGTTAGAGTGCAGCACTGCAGGCCACTTCAGCTGACTGTTATCTGCAGTTCGGCGGTTCAAATCTCACCGGCTCAGGGTTGACTCAGCCTTCCATCCTTCCGAGGTGAGTGAAATGAGGACCCAGACTGTGGGGGCGATATGCTGACTCTGTAAACCGCTTAGAGAGGGCTGAAAGCCCTATGAAGCGGTATATAAGTCTAACTGCTATTGCTATTGCTAACAGATGATCTCCTCCTCCTCCTTTGCAAATGCACCACTGGTAGGATTCAGCCAGTTTGCACCTATTCAGGAGAACCGGTTGGTAACTTTCTAAGTAGTTCAGAGAACCGGTTCTTGGAAGAAATCTCCTTTTGTTTTTTTCCACTTTACGGGGCTAATCCTGTAAGGAAGTCAGGAAGGAAACATTCTGGTGTTGTTTCTAGCCTCATCTTTATTGCCCTGCTTACAGAAACGGACTCTCTGGTTAATCCTTATTACATTGTAACAGCTAAGGTGAAGCGCCCATCAATGTGAATGATGTTGAGTTGGCACCCACCCAGTAACATGCCCACCAAGCCCCACCCATCCTGCTGGTCATTAGGGCAGAGAACCGGTTGTTAAATTATTTGAATCCCACCACTGAAATGCACCCAATGGCCGTGTTTTCAAACTTTATTCAAAACTTCTGTGTTGACCCAGGTCGTCTTAAGTCTTTTAGAGCAGATGGCCTTCAGCACTTCATTCTATTCGAGCAGCTGCAATCCGCAATAGTGCCTGGCATACCTTTTTCCCTCCAAGGGCTAGTTACTGTCTTGGTTGCCATTCCAGGGTCACATAATCCCACTGATTTCCCACCAACTAATCAAGATCACTGATTTTCTCACTGATGAGAAAACAATCACCCGCAAGCAGGTTTTTGGGGAGGAAGGGTAAACTTGTGACTTCTCTCTTCCTCCCAGTGACACACTGCTCAGGATTTGGAGTGCATGTTAAAGATGTTCTCACAAAACCATATTATGTAGGAGTGACCAGTTTCAAAATACCCATTTACTAGAAAGTGAATAAAGTACGGGCATTGCTTTCAGCATCAGCTTAAAATTTCACATGGATAATTGGCAAGCAAAGGAAAGCAAATCCAATGGAATAGCCATCAGAGAGAATAGATGATTGAAGTGAACAATGAAAGTAGCACTGTGCTTTCAGAAATGGCACCTGCTCTACAAATATAATTGCTAATGAGAAGGAAAATTAGTCTGAAGTAAGGACTATTCAAAGTAGAAGATAATGCAGTGTTTATCTAAAAGGAAGACAACATCAAATTTAAGAGGACCCATTCCCGAAATAAAGATTATATTGAAAATGGATTAGAAATACTAATAAAATTCTATGCATTGCCCAGTTTCTCTACTTGCTATTTATAGTTGCCAACACATAAATGTATATAATGAGCAGAACCAGAACAAAACTATACATACATACATACATACATACATACGTACATACGTACATACGTACATACGTACATACGTACATACGTACATACGTACATACGTACATACGTACATACGTACATACGTACATACGTACATATATATATATATATATATATATGTGTGTGTGTGTGTGTGTGTGTGTGTGTGTGTGTGTGTGTGTGTGTGTGTTTGTTGTATTTGTGCTGATAAATAAATAAAGGGAGACTAGTATAGATCTATTTCAAGCTATTTAGCTCTCATCAGCTAGCCATACCCTTACTGGGATTTGAACCTGGGCTATATTACATACTAGGCAGACATCTTAGCCAATAGGCCACAGGCTCTTATCCGTTATCAGCGAAGCCAGGGTGAAAGGTATCTATTAGGTTTTACAACCCCCGGTATGCCCAAATATGGGAGGAAGGTCACTATTTCCATTCTCTGTCCTTCGGCTCGTCACAAGAGACCATCCAGGCAGAAATCCAATATATTTTTTTTACTGTTGCCTTTTTGTTACATTTTGTTGTATTTGTGCTGATAAATAAATAAAGCGAGACTAGTATAGATCTATTTCAAGCTATTTAGCTGTCATCAGCTAGCCCTACCCTTACTGGGATTTGAACCTGGGCTATATTACATACTAGGCAGACATCTTAGCCAATAGGCCACAGGCTCTTATCCGTTATCAGCGAAGCCAGGGTGAAAGACTTCTTGTTATCACAAGACTTTCAATAAAAGCTCCTTTTGGAACAACTTCAGTTTCAAAAGTCCTGCTTTCTTGGGAAGATTGGAGAGGCAAGACCTTATAGATACCTTCCTGAAATCAATGTTGTCCTTGCTTCCTTGATTGTGTTAACAACATGGGGGCCTAATATTAACAGCTGATTGGGTTGGGATTCAGGGGAGGGTTCCTGCCAGTTCTAAGCTCTTCTATAGAAGAGGTTCCACAAATCTACAGTCCCGTTTAGAACTGGTTCCAGCTCCCTCCCCCCCGCCCGTCTGCACATCATCAAGATGAAGAGCGAGAGGAGGAATTCTGGGAGTTGAAGTCCACAAGTCTTAAAGCTGTCAAGTTTGAACACTACTGGGTTTTTTTTCCCTAAAGGGTTAGGGGTGCAAGGTCTTGTAACTTGACAGCTTTAAGACTTGCACACTTCAATGCCAGAGTTCCTGAGCCAACATGACTGGAAGAGGAATTCTGGGAGTTGAAGTCCACAAGTCTGAAAGCTGTCAAGTTTGAACACCCCTGGGGTTTTTTCCCCCTAAAGGGTTAGGGGTGCAAGGTTCTTGCAACTTGACAGCTTTAAGACTTGTGTGCTTCAAATGCCAGAGTTTCTGAGCCAACATTTTGGCTGCTAAGCAATAGAGTTGTTAAGTGAGTTTTACCACATTTTACAAGTTGGCCATGCCCACCCAGTCACATGACTGGCAAGCCACTCCCACCCAGTCACATGGCCAGCAAGGCATTCCCACAAAACAGGCCACCCCTACAGAAGAGGTTCTAAAAAAATTTGAAACCCACCACTGGTGGGATTCTACCGGTTCAGCCTGGTTCAGGCAAACTGGTAGCTCCAACTATCAGCTGGGAGCGAACTGGTTCACTCTGACTTTCAGTTGGCCCTCCTGCTTGTCCTGTGTTATATTCACCTGTATTCCCTTTTCTGAAGCCCTTTTTTCCTCCTGCAGAAAGTGATATCTTCGCCTGACGAAGCGCACATGAAGCGAGCCTGTTGTTAAACAGATAGGATCCCACCCCTGGAGCTGATGTACAAAATAGGAGTAATAATCAAAAGTACTTGCTTGTAAGTAGACCTTTTGAAAAATTGACAATTTTTAATTACATTTTCAGCTATAATTGATCAAAGTTGATCAGTTTTATCAGAATAAGCTTCGCAATTTTTAAAGTACTGCATACCATCATGAGATTTTAAGCAATGCCATGGATATTAAAAAAAAATGTATGTATTCACAGCAGTAGAGAAGACTCTATAGCTTCAAAAATGGTTTGGAATAAATGTTTCGGGCCTCCTGAAATTACAACCTCTCTTTCCTATTCTACAAGAGTAGTTAGCCGAGGTGGCGCAGTGGTTAGGGTGCAGTACTGCAGGCCACTTCAGCTGACTGTTATCTGCAGTTCTGCGGTTCTAATCTCACCGGCTCAAGGTTGACTCAGCCTTCCATCCTTCCGAGGTGGGTGAAATGAGGACCCAGACTGTGGGTGGCGATATGCTGACTCTGTAAACCGCTTAGAGAGGGCTGAAAGCCCTATGAAGCGGTATATAAGTCTAACTGCTAACTAACTAACTAACTAACTAACTAACTAACTAACTAACTAACTAACTAACTAGCCTGAGGTTTTTCAGGATTGTTTATGAATGAGGAAATGAGTTGTGTTAACTTTAAAGAATGGGATCATTAAAACAGGGTTTAGGGTTCTAATGGGGAGGCTGAAAAAAGTTGGGACACTTTAATAACTAGCAGAGAATGCTTACACAAGGTCTGAAGCGCGTCTTCTAAATGTAGGCCCTTAACCAGCATGACAATAAAATCACAAAAGATGCATCATGAATGATGTCACAATGACAGCTCTGCCTTTTGTTTTCGCATCCCAAGATTGCAAAAAAGTGAATATAAGGGGCAAAGTTTCCATTCCAAAGTTCTATTACCCATTTTTGTCACCTGCATGCTGGATGTCTGTTTCATTTTGGAAGCCTGAACAGCCTTAGGTGGTATCTGCGAGACCGCCTCCTGCCACATACCTCTCAACGGCCGATAAGATCTCACAGGTTGGCCCTTCTCCAGGTGCCGTCGACCAGACAATGCCGGCTGGCGATCCCTCGGGGGAGGGCCTCCTCTTTAGCTGCTCTGGCCCTGTGGAACGATCTACCCGTAGAGATCCGGACCCTTCCCATTCTCTCGGCCTTCTGAAAAGCCACTAAAACCTGGCTATTCCGGCAGGCCTGAGGCTGTTGACCCCACAAACAAGGTCCAGCCCCACTAAGATTGAGTGTATGGTGTGTTGTTTTTAAATTTGTTTTCCTCTCTTCCTATTTTTAACCTTTTATCGTTTAGGCTTGTTTTTGTAAGCCGCCCGGAGTCCTACGGGATTGGGTGGCATATAAATTTATTAAATTACAATTACAATTACAATTATGGTATAATCCTAGCTAGCAGACAGCAGAAAAAAAAACAATCATACTGTTGTGCTGTGCCATTGACTGTTTTTAAAAAGAAATACTTTACTCTTTATGTTTCAAATCCAGGTACAGTTCCATGGTATCCACTCTCCAGGCCTTCTTGTTAGATTAAGTCATTTAAGTCTTTTAAAAGCATAGCTTTTGATCCCCCCGCCCCCATCTTTCGGAAGGAATTCTATCTTTAAATTAGAAATTCTTTCTTTATCTCTTGAACCAGTTCCTCTCAAAATCTCTCTGTGTCTTTGTGAGCTCATTCTCTGTCTTTTTTCTTTTGTCCTTTTATTTGAAATTAAGTGGAGTCAGTCTAGGATCTGGCTCAACTGCCTTTTGGATCTTTTGATTCCGTCACTGTTTCAACCTCCCTGTTGTATCTGGCTATTGAAGTAGCTATTTGAATAGAGGATTAGATTTGTTCCGAGACTGGCTCAGAACTGCATTACGATCTCCTCTAAGCACTGCAAGAATGTGTAGAGAATGGAATATTATATTACTGGGGTATCTGCATCCTTTTGGTAATGTATCCTCCGCGAGCTGCACTGGCTGCCAATTGGTCTCCGAATGCAATTCAAGGTGTTGGTCATTACCTTTAAAGCCCTACATGGATCAGGACCAGCGTATTTGCGAGACCGCCTACTGCCACATACCTCCCAACGGCCGATAAGATCCCACAGGGTGGGTCTCCTTGGGACGCCGTCAGCCGGACAGTGTCGGCTGGCGGGGCCTCGGAGGAGAGACTTCTCTGAGGCTGCTCCGACCCTGTGGAATCAGCTACCCCCAGAGGTCCGGACCTCACCCACCCTCATGGCCTTCAGAAAAGCTGTTAAGACCTGGCTGTTCCAGCAGGCCTGGGGCTGTTGACCTTACTATGTAGGGTCCAGCCCCAATCAGAATGTATGCGTGTTGGATAATTTCTAATTTTTTTATTTTTATTTTTATTTCATTTGTTTTCTTTCTTGTTCTGTGTAAGCCGCCCGGAGTCCTCCGGGATTGGGCGGCCTATAAATCTAATAAATTAAATCAAATTTTCCCTTTCCTCAATCAATTTTTCTGCCAAATTCTTCTGGACAGCCTCAACAGAGTCTCAAAAATGCTGCGGTTTCTCAATACCACATTTGGGGAACGTCTCCCAAAATAATTCCAGTTTTCTGGGTCCTCAGAAGCTCTCCAATATGATGGACACCTATTGTTACACAAGAGGTTTTAATTGAATTGTTTAAATGATGGCAGGGAATCTGTAAGCGGTGGAGGCTGTTGCAGAAGGCAGATATAGTGACAGAGAAAGCTTGCGTGGTAACAACAATTAGATGCTATTTCTTAATAGATGGGATGTGAAATGTGCCCACTCTACTGGATCTTAGGGGAACAACATAAATGACGGAGGAAAGGTGATTGCTCAGATAAATGGACGACAGTAATTGTAGACGGTGGCAACAAACAGGTTGAATTACATCTGAAAATTCACTGCAGCTCACATAGCAGAAGTTACACACATTCATAATAGCTTACACATCTGCATTTGGACCAGCTGCAGTTGTCAAATGGTCTTTAAGAACAGCCTGCTTTGTATGCAGGGACGTGCAGTCACTAGAGGCAGGGGAGGCGTGGCCTCACCAGTCATGAGGAAAAGGAAAGAATTTTAAAGAATTTTTAAAAAATAATTAAAGCCAAGGTAGTTGCTACCAGATTCATAGTGACTTGGAACAGTGCTTTGTGTTAACAATAGGAGGAGGCCAGAGAAATAGGGGCCTCCTGTGCATAAGGAATTTTTCGCCTTTTAAGAGATAACCAAGGGTTAAAATGCGAAGAATTCCTTATGCAAATGAGGCAGGTATTCTCTCGCCTCCTGTAAAGGGCATTTTTAGAGGCTTTTTGGAGTTCTCTGGGAGCAACTAGCTCAGTCTGACTCAGAGCTCTGGCCTTTCATGAGGGGAGGGCAGGGCAGGCAGAAGCAGAGTTGAAATCATCTCTGAAACAGCTGGAAAAGGTGCGTGTGTGGGGAGGGGGGAGGAATTCAAAAAGTTTGATCGGAAGGCAGCAGGGGAAATGAGGGGGTATGGCAGAGGAGCTGCTTTCAAGCCTTTGGAAAATATATCCAATCCAACTTCTGTGTTTGTTTGAGAGGGAGGGAGGGAGGGAGAGAGGGAAGAAGGAGGGGGAGGGAGAAGAAAAAATATGGGAAAACTTATTTTGCAAGGTGGAAAAATGCTGTCGCTTTAAATCGGAACTGAGCATGCCTGGCTGTGGAATTTTGGGAGTTGAAGTCCACAAGTCTAAAAAGTGCCTCACCAGCCCTAAAGTTGACCGCATGTCACTGTTTGTATGCAATATTTTGCATTTGGGGTGACTATGGGGGTGCAACTCTGAAAAAAGACTTCTAGTCCAGGAAATGATGCAATTAGTGGATCGGACAAATATGTGCAAAAACCTTTCTGTCTGCCACAGCTGCCACCAACGCTTCAAGTTGCAGCAGTCAATCAGAGTTATAAGATTCATGCCAATTTTGTCTGGAAAAAATTGATTCTATTCAGAAATAAAAAGAGGAAATATCTGGCATCGAAAGAATCATATCTACTTGGTCTTCTAAGAGCTGAGATGAGACTTATTGCTTCCTATAAAGGCCCCAAGCATTAGGCTAAGACTTCAGCAGCAGCATTTGGTTGACCAAGGGTTGAGCTATACTGTCAGCCTCTGCTTCGCTACTTGCTTTCGGCTGCCATAGAAATGCGGGGCGGGGGTGGTGGTATTTGGGATGGGAAATAATTGCTACAGGAGGTTAGTTAAAAAGGGAGTTTTGTTCTCACCATTTTCTGTTGGGGATCGGGTCTTTGTGTCCACCAAATTTCTGCAAACCACCCCAAAGTCAAAGAAGTTGGGGGCCAAGTATGTAGGTCTGTTCCCCATTGTGAAAACCATAAATCCTGTATCTGTGAGATTGGAGTTGCCTAAGAACCTTAGTATGATTTATCCTGTGTTTCATGTGAACCGATTGAAACCGGAGCACACTTCTTCTCTATGTCCACTTCAACCTGCACCCCCGGCCCCTCTTCTTATTGAAGGAGAGCAACATTTTGAAATTAAGGATATCTTGGATTCCAGGAAACATAGAAACCGCATTTAGTATCTTAGTATCTTGTATCCAGGAAATATTTCCCCCCTTCCCATGCTGAATGGGTGGACAAATCTCATGTTAGGGCTCCCAGACTTTTGCAGAAATTCTACACTAAATACCCTGATGAGCCTTAATATATTTTAACATGTACGTACTTATATTATGTTTTGTATTATGTTTTGTTTTCTTACAGGGATGACATCTCTTTCTGAAGGAGGGCCGGATGTCAGCCTCTGCTTCGCTACTTGCTTTCGGCTGCCATAGAAATGGGGGGGGGGACACGTGGTATTTGGGATGGGAAATAATTGGTACAGCAGGTTAGTTAAAAAGGGAGTTTTGTTCTCACCATCTTCTGCGCATGCTGATGGCCGATGTTTGGAGTTGGTCAAGGCCAACCGTCCTGCATTCCATCCTGATGATACTTCTTGGAGATGCACCCACATGACACCTAAGGGATTTTTCAGATTGGGAAATGGGGTGGGGGTTGTTGGGGGGAGGGGGCTGGGCAAATGTTTAATATGTATCCTTTCGTGCGTTTCTGCCTCAGACCTTGCTTTACTTCGCAGCTATCTTTTCATAACCAGTAAAAGTACTTTTAATTCTATAAATGGAGTTAAGTGGTTTCTTTCTTCGTTGCTGAAGGAAGCATCCTTGACATTAAGTAAGGTCTCACTTTCGCACTCATCCCGGAGCTAACACCTTCCGAGGGGAGTGTAATAAAAACAGAACCTTCAAAGAAATGTCCAACCCGGGCAGCGATCAGGAGGATGACATGACATATTTTCATAACTAGTAAAAGTACTTTTAATTCCATAAATGGAGTTAAGTGGTTTCTTTCTTGCTGAAGGAGGCATCCTTGACATATACAACTATTACCGGCATACTAATGATACCTGATTCTGTGTCATGGGAAGACTTCTCCCTGCAGATTCAGATAGATGTTAAACAGGAAGTGTGAGAGTGTTAAACACCATGCTGCCCTATAAGAAAGAGGCTTCAGACTTTATTTCTTCCACTCCCAAACAATGATTGGAACCAGAAAGAGAAATGCCACAGCACTATGCCTTTGATCTCAAACCTTTTGTAGTTGATCCAAAAGGATAATATAATCAATGCTATCAAAAGCTTTTGTGAGATCAAAGACCACCAGTAGGACTGCTCTGTCCAAATTCTGCCACAAGCCCAGCTGTGCCATACATCGTGTGCAGTAAATTCATCTCCATGCTATCGCTTCTTGAAATTTGACTGAAATGGGTCCAAATAATCTTATTTTCCAAGGTCCATTGGAACTGCAATTTAGATAGATAGATGATAGATAGATAGATAGATAGATAGATAGATAGATAGATAGATAGCCAGATAGATAGCCAGATAGATAGATAGATAGATAGCCAGATAGCCAGATAGATAGATAAATAGATAGATAGATAGATAGATAGATAGATAGATAGATAGATAGCCAGATAGATAGATAGATAGATAGATAGATAGATAGATAGATAGATAGATAGATAGATAGATAGATAGATAGATAGATAGATAGATATAGGCATAGGCATAGGCATAGGCATACATGCATGTGCACATACATTACATACATACAAACATACATAATATTTCACTAGCTTAAGTTAGATGTATCAATGTTTTAGTCTCTTTCTACATATCTTACAAACTATTAAGAGTAGGGTTTTTATTTTACAACAATGGGATATAAAACAATAAGGAAATGTGTCATTCAGTAATCTGAATTCATTGGGAATGATCACTTCTTGATAAAACAAGAGACTATTGTTTAGAAATGAATGAGTGCCGAATGAATGAGGTTTGAATAAAGAAGTGAGAGATCAATGCAAAAGAAGTACATGGAGGTGATTTGGACATTGAGAATGAATGAGGTTCAATTTTTTTTTAAATAAATATAGAAAGACAAGAGTAAACGCGTTGGGAGAAAGTGGAAGATCAAGGAAGTTGTGATTAGACAGATTTAATTTGAGAATTTTGAATACTAAAAGGCAACGTATGACACCAAGTAGTGATGTTAGGTGCAAAGATAGTTCATTCAGATAGAAAAGTATATTCAATATTCTTGTGGCAAGCCAGATTCTGCTATATTTCCCCTTTTTTTCTTATCTCTTATCTCTATTTCTTTGGTTTATTCCTTTTTTCATTTTGTATATTGCTAAATTACTTTAAAAGTTACATAGTTAATTATAACAACTAATAATGGAATGATAAGGATAAGGGATACAGTTAATGATACACACACACACACACACACATATACACACATATACATACATACATACATACATACATATATATATATACACACACACACACACATATATACACACATATACACATACACACACATACATACATGCATGCATGCATGCATGCATGCATGCATGCATGCATATTTATGTACTACCATAACAAAAGGAACCTGGACATAAATTGTAAACAGTGACTTGCGGGGAAAAAAGACCTTAGAAACTTTGTCAACTAATCTTTGTTTAGAATATGTTATAAAGGTTTAAGGCTATTGGATGATTTTGTAATAATTAATGAAATGCCATCAGGTGGTTGTGATTTTAACTATGGATTATTTTGGGCAAAAGGACACTGAAACAATTTCAGTCAAATGAGAACAATGCTACGTTGATAGTAAGACTCATTAAGAATCCTAGACATTGGATATGAATATAAGAAATGACTGTGGAAGAGATGCACGAAAGCTAATTGTAACCAACTGACACACTTTCTACAAGATGTAATGTAAGGCGATGATTTTTGTGGGTGTGGGTGTTGTTTGTTAGACTTATATACCGCTTCTTAGGGCTTTTAGCCCTCTCTAAGTGGTTTACAGAGTCAGCATATTGCCCCCACAGTCCGGGTCCTCATTTCACCCACCTCGGAAGGATGGAAGGCTGAGTCAACCTTGAGCCGGTGAGATTTGAACCGCTGAACTGCAGATAGCAGTCAGCTGAAGTGGCCTGCAGTACTGCACCCTAACCACTATGCCACCTCGGCTCTTGTTGCATTGTATGAATCTAAAATAATCTATGGATTTCCAAACAAATATAGCAAAAAATTACTAAATGGCAAAACGAATTAATAAAATCAAAATAATCTGAAGACCTTTTACCTCTAATTATTAGGACTAGTGTGTCAGAGTGTTTCTGACACACTAATCCTAATGTTTCCTCTTTCAGCGCAGCCTCTATTTTCTAACTACAGCATTATTGTGAAGAAAAAAGTTCAGCATAACCAATATTGTCATGAGCTTAATTTCTGTCAGCTCAGATTAAACTGGAACTAGTTTCAAATTCTGCTCATTGACATAAACTGAGACAGGAAAAGGATTACCCTTTCAGTGAAATAAAACTGAGCTGGGGAAATCCAACACTTCAGACAGTCACACCTATTTCATGGTGACGTATAGGTATTTCTACATGTGGAATTTAAACAAAGAACAGAATACTTTTTAAAAACAAAAACAGTGTTCTTTTCTGCTACCGAGAATCTAAAGCGAGAGAAGCACCCTCTTTTTTTTTTTCAGTATAAAACTTTGTTCCTTGACAATACAAAACATTAATTTCAGCGTCTAGGTTCGTGAATATGAAAATAGGCATTGTGGCTTTCTGCCTGTTGGGTTACTGCTTCGAAGCTTCGCATGGTAAGTGATACTGCAGATTCTGTTGGCAGCAATTTCCTTTGGTTGTGATTTTATTGAGTTTAACGACTGTATAAGAAACGTTTAGAAGCAGGGACCCTGAAGCTACGGTAAAGAACAGGCATTGATACTATGAAAAATCGAATCGTTCTCTAGCTATAGGACCAAATTTAATGGTTGAAATTTCTTACGTGCCATTATTTAGTTTACTAAAACCGTATCCACTAGTATATAGTATAGTAATGTCTTTGAACAGAGTTATAACAATCATTTTAACCTTATTATAAAAAAATATATTATAAACAACTCCAGAAAATGATTGCCAACATTGTAAGGTGTATTTTAACAAGAGACAAACGTTTCTCAGTTGGAATTCTGTGTCTATGTCCAGAACAAGATTTCTAGTATATTATTTACTTGGTTTTTAAGCTGTTGACTGTTTTTTGTTTTTGACCTTGTGCTTATATCATATAAAGTTGGTTTATATTACTTTATATCTATTTTTGACTCCTGGATCATTCTGAAGAATTCTAGTTGCATGTGCGAAGGACCATCATCAGACCATTTTACATAGAATGACTAATTCAAAATCTCCTTGAAGTCACTGACACTTACCCCCAAGGGAATATATTTTGGAGTACTGCTTTAATTTACTTAGATGATATTTTAATAATGATGGTTGTCCAAGAAATCCACCCTTGGTATTATCCCATGGTGCGTCAAAACAATCAGTGTGGTAGTCAGGAGTTGGCAATGTATGATATGCAGCATGTGAATAGAAGATGTAATGATGTTGTCTTCTGATCTACATAGCAGTTAGCAATAGCAGTTAGACTTATATACCGCTTCATAGGGCTTTCAGCCCTCTCTAAGAGGTTTACAGAGTCAGCATATCGCCCCCACAGTCTGGATCCTCATTTCACCCACCTCGGAAGGAGGTGGGTGAAATGAGGACCCAGACTGTGGTATTATCCCATGGTGCGTCAAAACAATCAGTGTGGTAGTCAGGAGTTGGCAATGTATGATATGCAGCATGTGAATAGAAGATGTAATGATGTTGTCTTCTGATCTACATAGCAGTTAGCAATAGCAGTTAGACTTATATACCGCTTCATAGGGCTTTCAGCCCTCTCTAAGCGGTTTACAGAGTCAGCATATTGCCCCCAACAACAATCCGGGTCCTCATTTTACCCACCTCGGAAGGATGGAAGGTTGAGTCAACCTTGAGTCGGTGAGATTTGAACAGCCGAACTGCAGAACTGCAGTCAGCTGAAGTAGCCTACAGTGCTGCATTTAACCATTGTGCCACCTCGGCTATACATGATAGAATTTAATTTTGCTCCATGGAATATCAACATTTATCCCCCCAAAATAGAGTGATGAAGGATCATTGAGGGTTGGCCAGCTATATAACTATGGCAACCTATTGGCAAAATTTACTTTATACCATTACATAACATAGGTGAGATTAAGAAAACAAGCAGGCCAATCATTGTTTGTACAGAAATTAGAACCATGCAAAGAAAGGTGATGAAGGCATCTTGCGCATAACTATAATGGAAGCATTCAGCACCTCTTTTCTCATCTCCAAACCTGGCATATGAAAGAAATGTCTCCACTAATTCATTTCTGCTGTCTATTTGCAGCTGGTCTTCCAAGGAGGTTGCACAAGAGCGCATCATGCTTTTTTAGATGTGGTGGAATTGGACTCACAATTTCCAATCCGCGTAGCCATATGCTGACTTGGAATGCTGGGGGTTGCGCTTCACACAGAGTGGGAGAATGACCTCTGTGGGCAGGCTCAAGAAGTGGCCTTCGGATAGTTCTCCTACTTCATTTAGGTTCATTTCTGTGAAATCTTAGAAGCGAATAAGAAACCACACCTTTATTTATTATATTATTACTACACTGCTATTAGCATTTTAGATTTTTTTAAGATTATACTTGAAACTATCCAGTCTTGGAAACTGCTGAATAGACTTGAGTCATTCCATTTACAGTATATACCAGTGTTTCTCAACCTTGGCAACTTGAAGATGTCTGGACTTCAACTCCCAGAATTCCCCAGCCAGCATTCGCTGGCTGGGGAATTCTGGGAGTTGAAGTCCAGACATCTTCAAGTTGCCAAGGTTGAGAAACACTGGTATATACAGTATTATTATATCCAAATCCCTTTGAAGAGTCAAGCATCATTTCACTGTGGTAGGCACCATTTTTCAGTCATTGATCCATCTCTATAACAGTGGCAATAATTATAAAAATAATTAATTGGAACCAACGCTTAAGATTTTGCAAGACCTACGATTTCTTTTGGAAACACAAAGAGGCCTTTGATTATTCATTTATGCTTTAGCATTATAGTGATGAATCCAACAGATCCGATATTCTGCTTTTAATCAAATCTATTAAAAGATAAGGTAAGACAGCTGAGGTAAATAAGAGGGGAAAAAATAGTATGAAAGAGTTAAGATTCATGTACCAGCTGAATAGGGAGCTAGAGTATCTGGTTCCACCACAAAACCGCGTTCGACTAAAGGGCGCTCGACGAAACCGCGTACCTGACGTCATCACAGGACGACAACAGCGCGGAGACAGAAGCACACTGTAAACGCTAAACCTAAAATTAACCCCTAAACCTAAACCTAACCCCCCTAAACCTAATCTTAAACCTAACCCTAAACCTAACCCTAAACCTAACCCTTAACCTAACCCTAAACCTAACCCTAAACCTAACCCTTACCTTAACTTGAATCGGCTTGCTTTCAAAGCGCTATTTAAAGCGCCCTTCTTTCTCCGCGCTCGCTGTTGTCGCCCTGTTGATGACGTCAGCGACGCGGTTTAATTGGGCGCGCTTTAGTCGAGCGCGGTTTTGTCATGCCACGAGAGTATCTAGTTTCAGCAATGATTGTTTTCTAGTTTTGCTGTAGTCAAGTTATTCTCATTTGCTCTTGAGTTGCACCCTGGTGCTTTCTCCATGTTATCTCCAATTTCCTTGAATTCCTAAACTCTGAGAGAGAAATTGGGATAACTGTGTTCACTTCTATGCCTCTGTCATTTGGCCTTGCTAGTTTCACCAAGATTTTCTCCATAGCAGAAGTCTATACTACATGCTGGGTATAACTCCAGGTACATGGGATTCTCAATTGATTCTATTTATACAAGCAGAATACATTGCAGGTAAACAGAAAAGGACATTTAAAGATAATCTCCTACTGCAGCCCCATTCACTGGCAACATGCCTTGCCTGCATTTGTGCATTTAGATCACCATTCCTAACAGTGGTGGGTTTCAAAAATTGTTCGAACCTACTCTGTGGGTGTGACCTCCTTTGTGGGAGTGGCTTGCCGCCCATGTGACCGAATATGAAGATGCCGACGACACTTGTCAGAACCACCTTAAATTACCTCACACACAGAACTGGCAGGCATAAGAATATGACGTAAACTTGTTTTTTAAAAGGCATCTTTGGTTTGCGTTAAAACAACTTCAACACACGGAATGTTCTGATTGCGCCACAAACGCAGTAGTCATCCTTACCTTTCACAGAGGAACTGAGTTTTATAAATATGAGCATGATAGTGTAGAATAATCATATCCAAGGACCAGTGGTGGGTTTCAAAAAAGTTTGGAGCCTCTTCTGTAGGTGTGGCCTGCTTTCCGGGTCCACTGGTGGAACCTCTTCTAACCGGTTCGGTAGATTTGACGCACCGGTTCTACCGAATAGGTGCGAACTGGTAGGAACCCACCTCTGATTCCTAACCACAAAGATGCCACAATGCTAATACTATGGCACATAACCTACTCTTTTATACTTGCATTGCAGTATCTTGCGACGTTACATGCCCTTTCTTGATTTCTCTGCACAATGTGTTCTCATTCTAATCATAATATATACATCCTTGGCTGGAGTCAAACCTTTGCAAATATTATTTACATTCACAACCTTAACAGAATTTATAACATAAATAATGTTCAAAGAATTCACGATGTGCAAAATAATAGGGGTACTTTGCAATGATTGATCATTTATTTAAGCTACTGTATTGTTAATTTCTACTATGCAATGTCAATGTTTGTGTACATTGGGTTTTTTTAAATCTTAAAAATGATTAAATACCATTGATATACTATTTTAGGTGCTTGCCAGTGTCTATCCATTTCATCCTGCACTAGGACTTGTACAGGTATGACTTATTATATTTTAGTGACATTAATTAAGGACATCATATCCAAATGAGAGTGACAAGAAAGAATTAATAACTGGGATTTGCAATTCTGCACATATATAAATGCCATATGAGTCAATATGATTTAAACTCTACGTCCAAGCATCAAACTTTGATCCAGTATATGGTTAACTGCTATTGAGTAGTGATTAATGTTTTAGGCCGGTTAATAAATGAACATCATAAACATATTTCTCCTGGTGTCTTGAGATAACATATCATTTCATCTGTCTTTTTCACCAGGCCCTAGGATAAGTTGATTTGTGGTCTGCTTTTGATACTGATTTTGACTAATCTATGTTTTGAGGGTTGCGTAACATCTGTGTGGTCTCCCTGAAATGGGTGGGAGTTTTTTTTTTTAGTTTCTCTAAAATCATTATTTTGCTGCTGTTTAATTTTGAATTTACTATATTGTTCTATGCCACCTAATGTTTCAGTACCCGAGACAACTTGTTCATTATTTTTAAAAGAAATATAATGAAAAGTAACAAATTGCTTACCTGTTACTGGTATTGTAATGGGCCCTGTCCATGTGTTGCCTTTTTAAGCTATTACTTGCTTAAATATTGTGATATCATGGATTGGCAAGGCTACCTTGGACAAGTCAGCTGCAGGCTTGTGAAAACTAATCACAAATGCTGGAACTCTAAAGAAAACATATCAACTTATTTTTGAAGAAGCTCAAAAGCACAAAAACTATCAGCAAACTAGGATAAACATCTGACAACCAGTCAGAAAAATGAAAAATGTTGTCAAAATAAGGATCCTGTATTGGATTGAATGAGATCACACAAATTGATGCAATTGATCGTATCAATTATGTTTCTACTATATCATTACATAGATAATCATGGGATTAAATGATATATCTGGCAGGATATTTAGAAAAAAGTCTTAGTCCATTTCCTTCTTTTACCTTATGTTTTTCCTTTATATATTTCTTTGTTAACAAAGCAGACAACTGCTATCTTCCCCTGGCAATGTTTCCTTGTTACTTGTTAACTATTTTCTTCTTTCTACAGAGGATACCACCAACCATTCTTGGATCAAAGATGAATTTCCAAAAGAAAATTTTACGTTGAATTGTCCTTTGCCCAGCAATGTGAAAGGTTTCTATATGACGCTGTATAAGGGCCAGCGCAATCAAAAAGTCTGTTCTCTTTATGTAGACAATGGAAAAAATAATTCCGAAAGAACAAATGAATTCTGTGAACCAATCCATTCAGATGAAAAGGTATCATTCGTTCTCAGAAATTTAAAAAGCAGGGATAGTGATACTTACACCTGTTGCCTAGAAGTTCTTACTCCAGTTTATCGTTGTTGCAAATCAAATGAAACGCATCTCTATGTTCAAGGTAAGTCGTCATTGTTTTTTTAAAACACAATTAAATAAATCTATCAAAGTATGATTTAGCAGACCAATTCCTTTTGTCAAATCATTCTTACTTGTCAGACTGTTTCACCTTATTTTAGAGAAAGCATTTTTCTTCTTTCACCTCCTTTGGAAGGAAAGAACACTGAATTCTGGGGAAATGCCAGCTGCTCTTTTCAACTGGCAACAATCTAAAATATAAATAATATAAATGTGTAAAGGAATAATACTCGTGACGTCACCATTTAGGAGAAGTTTAAGTTCCACAAATCCCATTAAGTTCATGTATTGAGAGCTGTTGCTTCATTGTTATTCCACACACACCCCTCACTTCCACCCAAATAAAATTGAAAGCAGTTTTTAGTATCCCAGGGCTGCTAGGGATTGAACAGTAGTAAGATGGAAAACACAGCTGGAGCATAGGGTTCACCGACAAAAGGGCGTACGACAAAACCACGCCCGACTAAACCGCGTGTTCTAAAGCGCTCCGACGAATGAGCGCTGAATCACGCCGACAACAGCGCGGTGTTTCACGAAGAGGATTCTATATAGTCTGAGATGCTCAACAAAAAGAAGGAAAGAAATCCAATAAGAATGAAATCCAATCCAAAATACTCCGCTTAAGATGGAAGAGTAGCAGACCAGTGATTTTTCTAGTGCAGTGTTTCCCAACCTTGGCAACTTGAAGATGTCCGGACTTCAACTCCCAGAATTCCCCAGCAATGCTGGTTGGGGAATTCTGGGAGTTGAAATCCGGACATTTTCAAGTTGCCAAGGTTGGGAAACACTGTTCTAGTCAAACTTCATTTCTGAGTCACAAGAACAGGATAGTTGGCTAATCTCTCTTGCTCCATCCCTTCTCACTCCCTGTGTCTATAATCATATGTCAAAAGGTTTTTATGGATATACTTGATCACCAGTGGTGGGTTTCAAAAATTGTTGGAACCTACTCTGTGGGTGTGGCCTCCTTTGTGGGAGTGGCTTGCCACCCACGTGACCGGATGGGAATGGCTTGCTGCCCATGTGACCAAATGGGAGTGGCTTGCCACCCATATGACCGGATATGAAATTATGAATTAGTAATTAGGTCGGTCCAAGTAGCTATTCAGAAGTTAGTGGTTAGAAGCAATCGTAATTAAATCAATCTGGAATGAAAACCAGAAATATTTTGTTGTCTATTTGAAAGGGAGTATAATATATATTTAATTTTACACATGTTAGCAGCTGCTGGAATTGTGTTTGCACAACAGTGGGAAAACAGAGATATGTAAATGAATAAATATTACAATATGCAGGAATAAATAAATTGACAATTAAAATCAAGAAGGCTTTGAATACTTTTTCATATGGGATTGGTTTTAGCAATTGCCAATTAATGGAAACCGAAATTAGAAATCCAAAAGTATGAAAGAAAGCACCAATTATGTAAGGAAAGGTCCCTAAAATGTATAAGGAAATATTACTAGATCATTATTAATGCGTAGATAACTGTGGGACATTACACAGTGGTGGGTTTCAAACAATTTTGGAAGCTCTTCTGTAGGTGTGGCCTGCTTTCTGGGTCCACTAGTGGAACCTCTTCTAACCGGTTCGGTAGATTTGATGAACCGGTTCTACCGAATAGGTGCGAACTGGTAGGAACCCACCTCTGTTGATCACCAGCCAGTTCAGAAAGGAAATTGGCCAGGTTTTTGGGCTATACTACACAATTCACAATGGTGGCAGTTACTTTCAAGTCTTAATTATAAAAACCAAATTTGATTCTTTCCCAGATTCAGAAAATTCAGAAGATTCAGAAAAACCCTGTTGGCTGTCGGAACTTACATCACGGATACTTATTGGGCTCGTAGTATTTTTATTTGTTGCCTGCATCTTTTCTTCAATAAGGTGTTTTAGAAGTTCGGTAAGTGATTTCCACAGCCTTCTTCAAGTCCAGTTTCTGCCAAAGATATAGTAACAGACTTTCCATTTTGGGTGATTCAGAGGCTCACAGTGTCAGCATGCAGAACGGAAACCACTTTGGTGAATAAATCTAGCTCATTTATTTACTATCGGAATTCAGTCACAAGCGATAGCAGTTTACTTTTAATTTGCATAAGATGGAGTTGTTTATTGATTTAGTAGCCTGAAGTTTTAGAACTAGGGCGAAGGGAGGAAAAAAACGCTGTGAACATCAGCAAAAATATCCAAGAAAGCAATTCCTCAGATTGCTGCTTGCAAAAGAATTGGTAAATAATAGTGGGTCCTGCCAAACTCTGAAGTCACTTGGAAAGCATCCAGCAGAAAGTGAACAGGGGTGATAATCCTTTTATTTTATTTTTACCCTGAATTTGCCATTCTTTCACTTTTGCATAGTTTTGGTCATTTCAAAAGAAAAGAAAAGAATTAAAATCAGTGATGTGCAGTCAGGGGAGGCAGTGGAGGCAGAGCCTCACCACTGTCATCATGAAAAGGGAAAAAAATGTAAAAGGAAAAAGGCAGAGGTAGTTGCTTCCAGAGTCACAGTGGATGACTCTGCTTAGTGCTTAATTGTTTAAAAAAGCCTCTTAAAAAGGGCCCTCTACAGGAGGAGGCGGGAGAACCACGTGCCTCATTTAGTCTGACTTTATGATCACTCGAGCAGAGTTAAGCAAGGGTTAAAAGCCGAAAAATTCCTTATGTAGATGAGGCACGTGGTTCCCTTGCCTCCTCCTGTAGAGGGCAGTTTTTTTAGAGGCTTTTTTAAACAGTTAAGCAGAGTCATCCATTGGGGACTCTGGCAGCAGCTAGCACAGCCTGACCTCAGCAGCTCTTGCCTTTTTCCTTTTACATTTTTACATTTTCATGATGGCAGGCAAGAGCAGAGTTGAAATCCTCTGTGATTGTGAAACAGCTGGAAAAGGTATGTGGGTCGGAGGGAGGGGGAGGAATTCAAAATTAATGTAATTGTAAGTAATGTAATTGTAAGAGCCGAGGTGGCGCAGTGGTTAGGGTGCAGTACTGCGGGCCACTTCATCTGACTGTTATCTGCAGTTCGGCGGTTCTAATCTCACCGGCTCAAGGTTGACTCAGCCTTCCATCCTTCCGAGGTGGGTGAAATGAGGACCCAGACTGTGGGGGCGATATGCTGACTCTGTAAACCGCTTAGAGAGGGATGAAAGCCCTATGAAGCGGTATATAAGTCTCACTGCTATTGCTATTGCTATAATTTGTGTGTGTGTGTGTGTGTGTGTGTGTGCGCGCGCGTTTCTTTCTTCACTCAAACAAACTCTCTCTCAATGCTTTGGTCAGTGGGGTGTCGGGGGAGAAGACTGCCTCACCAGCCATAAACCTCACCGCACGTCACTGCTTAAGATCATTCATCAAAATTATTGATCAGAATCCACACCATCTATTTTTTTTGTTCCTAGGTTTGCCAATGTGCCAACACTTACGACAACAACACTGACTACATGTCCATGGCAGCAGTAAAACCTAGATGAACATGCAATATCCAGAGATAATACATATAGTGGATTCTGTGAAGCAGCGGGGTCAAAGTTGACTTTGGACTTAATTTACTTTCAAGAGGTTGGTTTTCTCTCCTTGCTTATCGCTTCTTCGTGGACAGTCAGCTTTGGATTCATCAGAAAATCTCCTAAAACAAGAAAACTACTTTGAATTATTGCAGAGGGGCAACCCAGCACGAGACCTCCATGCTATCAAGATTCTTCTCCACCTGTTAATTTTGCATTCCTCCTTAATGCCAGTTCTAGATACCAGAACTGACTTGCCTACTGTTATTTCTATTGTGAAACAAAGACTCAAGGATGAATGGAAATATGGAATGTTATATGGGGACAATGCTTTTTTTAAAAAGAAATTAAAATAATTTTATAACATTCAGAGTTTGGGTTTTCTACATGAATTCCTGGATAAGTCACGAAGCATAAAATGTGAGAAACGTGCATCCTTTTCCAGTGTTGAGTTTTGGCCTCAAACTTTTGTGTTGACACTGGGCTGGAAGAAAGTAAACAGGTCGCTGTTTTGTTTATCTTAGCTGTTCTTTATAAATTAAACACCTAGAATATATTTTTCAGTCATGAATGGGTTGTAACTTCATTAAAATTGAAATATTGCTTTGAGTCAGATTTTTATTCTCTGATTTTGCTTTAACCAACAATTAAGAGAACCGGCTTCAATGGTACACAATAGAATAGCTGCAAACGTTATTCAGTGCATGCATGAATGAATAAAATGCATTTGTTGCTTATATTTTTGCAAATAATTAACAAAAAAATGAATATGATTTCCCCTTTTCAGCCTGATAACCAGCAGTAGATTAACTAATCTTTTACTATTCAGCTTCATGAAAATTAATAAACAAAGTTGTAGTTGATAACTTACATTCAATTAAAAAAAGTTTGGGGCTAAACTTCACAATGGAATCCCTGTGCAAATCTTTTATCTTGTGGTGGTCCAATCCAGAGGTGGGTTCCTAACAGTTCGCACCTATTCGGTAGAACCGGTTCATCAAATCAACCGAACCGGTTAGAAGAGGTTCCACCAGTGGACCCGGAAAGCAGGCCACACCTCCGGAAGAGGTTCCAAATTTTTTTGAAACCCACCACTGGTCCTTGGATATGATTATTCTACACTATCATGCTCATATTTATAAAACTCAGTGCCTCTGTGAAAGGTAAGGATGACTACTGCGTTTGTGGTGCAATCAGAACATTGCGTGTGTTGAAGTTGTTTTAACGCAAACCAAAGATGCCTTTTAAAAAACAAGTTTACATCATATTCTTATGCATGCCAGTGCTGTGTGGGAGGTAATTTAAGGTGGTTCTGACAAGTGTCGGCATCTTCATATCCGGTCACATGGGCGGCAAGCCACTCCCATCCGGTCACATGGGCAGAAAGCCACTCCCACAAAGGAGGCCACACCCACAGAGTAGGTTCGAAAATTTTTTGAAACCCACCCCTGGTCCAATCTGTAACTCAGATAGTAGAAATCTGGCAAATTTCTTTCTAATCTTTTGTATTAGGGGAAACATGAGAGACAAAACCTAGGTAATGATCACAGCAAAAATTTATATTAAAGCATATGACAGACCAGCTCACCAATTCGTTGTTTGTTTATCTGATATTATGAGGCATATATTACCTTGCTATAACCTATATTGAAAGTTTGAAATTCATTTCCATTATGTAAACTAATAAATTGAGAGTCATTTTGATCTATATGTTGAAAGTACTAGAATAAAAACTGGGAGTTCCAGTCCCAACTTAGGTATAAACCTTGAGCCAGACAGTTTCTCTCAGCCCTAACGAGGAGGCAATAGCAAACCAATTCTGAAATCTTGCCAAGAAAACTGTAGGGACTTGTCCAGGCAGTTTTTAGAAGTTCAGACTGACTCAAAAGCAGATAAACAAACAAAGAAATAAATACATTAGTATTGTGTCGTATATTTAAAAAGTAGAGATGCAGCTCTCCAACCAGTTGTGGGGAAAAAAAAAAACTTAAGTCTAAAGGAATGGTGGTCAAGATTTTATTTCTGTGGATAGATTTCCTGGCTGATTCTACCCTGCTGTGCTTTTTCAAGCTGGTGAGACTAAAGTTGTAGGAGAACTAGCGGGAGAATCAAAATGTACTAAGAGGGTGGTGGGTTTTAAAAATAAACTAACTGCATGGCAGTTGCAATTCCTTCAAAAAAAAAAAATTAAAAGCACAATATTTGACAGTGATCATATGCAATCAATTTTTTTTAAATACCCTCCCTGTACTATCGAATCCTTTTTCACTATTTAAATGGAGGGAAAAAACTAAAAAAGGAAAAGAAATTTAATAATTTACTGCCCACTAATCCTTTTCCTCCTGAGAACTGAAGAAATTAATCCTTGGCTGCCCCAGTTACTCGGCATCCTCCTGTTTCTTTATTCCCACCGCTCTGCCTTGCCCATCGTCTTGGGGGGGGATTTAAAGGAGGGGCTGTGTCTCCAAGTGCAGGCAACGGCGGCTTCTCCGGATGATTTGGATTTGGATTTGGATTTTATTCAATTTGTAAGCCGCCCTATTCCCCGAAGGGACTCAGGGCGGCTGAACAAAGCCAAGGGAGGGGAAATTACAAAAAATAAGAGAAAGACAATCAGACAATACAAACAGTTTAAAAGCACAACAGACCAGTGGTGGGTTTCAAATTTTTTTGGAACCTACTCTGTGGGTGTGGCCTCCTTTGTGGGAGTGGCTTGCCGGCCATGTGACCTGGTGGGAGTGGCTTGCTGGCCATGTGTTTTCTTTCTTTCTTTCTTTCTTTCTTTCTTTCTTTCTTTCTTTCTTTCTTTCTTTCTTTCTTTCTTTCTTTCTTTCTTTCTTTCTCTCTCTCTCTCTCTCTCTCTCTCTCTCCTTCCTTTTGTCTCTCTGTCCCTTTTTTCTTTTCTTTCATCTCACTCTTTTTCTTTCTGTTTTCTTTTTTTATTTATTTCTTCCTTTCTTTCTCTTTCTCTCTCTCTCTCTGTGTCAGTCTGTCTGTCTCTGTGTATGTGTGTGTGTGTCAGTGGTTGGTTTGAAAACATTTTGGAGCCTCTTCTGTAGGTGTGGCCTGCTTTCCGGGTCCACTGGTGGAACCTCTTCTAACCGGTTCGGTAGATTTGACGAACCGGTTCTACCGAATAGGTGCGAACTGGTAGGAACCCACCTCTGCAACAGACACAGCAGATTCGAGTAGGGGGGGCGGGGGGACTCAACCCCAAACTTGCTGGGACAGCCAGGTCTTCACGGCCGTCCGGAAGGCCTGAAGGGTGGGGAGGGTCCGAATCTCCACGGGGACCTCGATCATCCTCCCAGAAAGTTAAAACATCTCAGATTTGAAATACACTTTACATGGAGATAAACCTGCAAGTTGCTGCATATAGACTGAATTGTGGGTGGGGTGGGGAATGTCCTAAACCAACTACCACAGGGTGAAGAAGTTCATTCTCTCAGAAACAGGATGCTAGGAGACATCCTGAAGGTGGTATGTATGTATATTACCTTGCCTACTCTGTCCTACCTTATAAGCTACCTTAATATCTTTAGATATAGCGAAGGGTACTGTGCCATTCGACATTGCTGAAGAAGATTCCATCTCTAGTCCAGGTTTCCAGAATTGGAAAGGTAGCACTAACTTATTCCCCCCCCTTCAGGCCAGGGTAGCTGTGACTTATCCTTGTGAAAAAGTATCTTTTCACACAATAGATAAAGGAGGTCAAATCTGCTATCATAGAATTGACAGGAGCTGATAAACTATGTGACATTGAAGAAAATGATGGGAAATAAACTATCAGTAATTATTGTCCATACTAGTGATGAAAGAAATGTCCTTCTGGGTTCGGCTCCAAGTGGGGAAAAGACACTGGAGACATGGAGGCTGCTTGGAAAGATGGTTTATTGGTGGACAGGACCACATGGCTTGAGCCCTGAACAGAAAAAGGTGATCGCATGCTTCAATGTTGGTGGAGAAGAAGAGAAGGGCTGAGGGGGCGGGGCTTGCTAGGCTTTTTATAACCTGTTCAGCCCCCACCTCTCTGTTTCCTATTCCTGTGTAAGAAATGTATTCTGACTGGTTGTCAGACTCCCATAGGGCCATGCAGGGGCAACTCTCTGGGCTGTGTTTTGAATCCAGGTTTAGTTGAGTTCTCAGATGCCATGTGGTCGGTTGAATAAAGGGCCAATATTATCATGCTTTGATCCCATCCGCCCTGGAGCTGAAGTGGAGAAGTCTTTATTATGTAAAGGGACTAGCTTGGCCTTCTTAATGGCCCATTGACAAAGCTACAGGCAGCTATTCTGTCTTTTAAAACATGTTTCTTTTCATATCCAGAGAAATATTCTGCCTTTTCAATATTTCCTAGGATATTTCATTTTTCTGGGAGAGGGCTGGGTGATAACTTCCCACACTAGCCAAATAGAGCAAGAAGGTCCAAGATGCCGGACAGGGGAGAAAATGTACAGCTAATAGCTTCTGCATCTTTTTCCGCTTCTGAATTCCCTTACAGCTCTGGGCTGCCTGAGGGGATTGTTTCTTTAGTTATTCCCCAGTACCTTTCAAAATGCACATTCCTCCCAAGACAAGATGCAAATCTCCATAAACAACAAATTAAAATGATACTGTCTGAAATATGACAATTTGCAGTAAGGTAATTTATAAAATGAAGGTTGGAATAAGAATGATTTTTCTTGACTTTCAAAAAAATAATAATAGAGGGACATACACAGTGGTAGGATTCAAATAATTTAACAACCGGTTTTTCTGCCCTAATGACGAGCTGGGTGGGCATGTGGCTGGGTGGGCATAGCCAACTTGATTGGTCTCACTCTTAGGAAATTTCTCCTTAGTCCAACTCACAATAAAATAGCACAATAAAATAGCACTGTTTCAATATTTAGAATAGAATAGAATAACACTGGCAACTGGCAACCACGCGGAGGAGGGCCTTCTCGGTGGTAGCTCCGACCCTATGGAACGATCTCCCCGTGGGGATTCGCACCCTCACCACCCTCCAGACCTTCCGCACAGCCCTCAAAATCTGGCTATCCCGTCAGGCCTGGGGCTAAGAGTGTAACCCGCCCGAGTGGTATGAATGTTGTGTTTTAACTATGTACTGTCTTATATGTAAAAAGTCTGTCTTCCCCCCTCCCTTTTTTTTTGGATTGTAAGTCGCCCTGAGTCCCCGCAGGGAAAAGGGCGGCATATAAATAAAACTCAATCAATCAATCAATCAATCAATCAACAGTTGGAAGGGACCTTGGCGATCTTCTAAGGCAGGAAACCCTACCCCACTTCAGACAAATGGTTATCCAATCTCTTCTTAAAATACTTCAGGTGTTGGAGCATTTACAAACTTCTGGAGACAAGTTGTTCCACTGATTAATTGTTCTATCAGGAAATTTGAGGGTCTCCCACAAAAATGAGGGGATCAATCTATTTTCCAAAGCACCAAAAGGCTTGGCAGGAAACAATGGATAGAAACTAACTAAAGAGAGAAGCAGCCTAGGACTTAGAAAGAACTTTCCTAAGGGTGAGACCAATCAACCAATGGAATAGGTTGCCTTCTAAAGCTGTGGGTGCCCCATCACACACAAGCAACGTAATTACAAGACAATTTGAAATCTTTACAGTTTAATACTGTAAGCTAACTCTTAAATTAGAGCCAAGGTGGCACAGTGGTTAGGGTGCAGTACTGCAGGCCACTTCAGCTGACTGTTATCTGCAGTTCAGCGGTTCTAATCTCACCGGCTCAAGGTTGACTCAGCCTTCCATCCTTCCGAGGTGGGTGAAATGAGGACCCAGACTGTGGGGGCGATAGGCTGACTCTGTAAACCGCTTAGAGAAGGCTGAAAGCCCTATGAAGCGGTATATAAGTCTAACTGCTATTCCTATTGCTATTGCTAAATGCTGAAAATTTAGGATCTGAATACATAAACATAGAAACATCATGGCAACCCTATTCCAAAATAATAAAATCAATTCTGCTAATTAGAACGTCTATTTAAAAAGACATAAGAACCCTGACAAGAAACTCCTGCTCTGTTTTTTTAAAAACCCATTTTTAAAACTCCTTCCCTGGCCTAACCCTCTCAAGAACAAGGAGAGATTCAATCTAGAAATAAGGAAGAATTTTCTGACAGTGAGAACGATCAACCAATGGAACAATTTGCCTTCGGAAGTTGTGGGAGCTTCATCGCTGGAGGCTTTCACAAAGAGATTGGACTGCCATTTCTGAGAAATGGTGTAGTAGGGTCTTCTGCTTCGACGTTTGTGTGTGTGTTTGTGTGTGTGTTTGTCTGTGTGTTTGTGTGTCTGTGTGTTTGTGTGTGTGTGTGTCTGTCTGTGTGTGTCTGTGTGGTCTAGATGACCTACAAAGTCCCCTCCCACTCTGTTAATCTGTATGATCTGTAAGTTTCTACGTTTCTGCGCTGATTGCATTCCTGCAGTTTTGTTATTGCAATTAAGCATTTGCCTGTTAAATGGTTCCTGGCTGTCTGCCTGGAGCTATTCACTGAAGGGAGAGAGAAAAATAAAATACCTCTCTTTCACTTTATTTCTCCCTCTGAGTTTTAAAGGGCCTAGAATGTCTGTGCTGAGGAAATGGCTACGTGGTTATTTCTTCTCCCCCCCCCCCTTTCCCTTGGTTAATTACAAATGAGCAGGAACCTCTGAGTTGTGTGTGAGCTACTGGAATCGGTAAACAGGCAGCCTTGACTATTCAGCTGGTTCCCCGAACTCCGTAGAGAGTTAACAAATGCTTCTCCTCAACTGGTGCGAACCGGCTGAATCCCATAGATCCTGGAAGAGGAAAGTTCACAGAAATTGAGGCCAGCAGCAAAGAAATCCAACATTTCACTGATTTGTTTGCAGAGAAGAAAAAATATTGGTTAAGTCCATGCTGGTGTAGATGAGGTTATACATAAACTGGCCCCAAAGCATTTATGTCTGTATGTTAACCTGCTTTAGCAAAATAATTCTTAGATTCCTTTCACTTTCTGTTTGTGCCATTCTAGATTCCAGTCCAAAGCTATCTCTGTTTCCTGGCGGGTTCAATCAAAGACCACTTTTCTCTTCTGTGCTTACAATTTGAGTCCCTACAGGCATAGGGAAAGAACGGTCATTTTTCAAATAAATAACACGGGCCAGGACTTTATTTATATTTAAAGAGTTAATGTGGATGTTGTGTGTGGGGGGAGTGATGAAGCTTCATCTAGATTAGTATCTCCATAATATTTAGCTCGTCAGCAAGTTAAGTTCTCATTTGGCTGAAGATCAAGTTTTAATAAGATATAAATCATTCTAACAATCAAGAAGGAAGCTTTAAATTGCATCAAACATTAATCCAATTGACATCTCTCTCTCTCTCTCTCTCTCTCTCTCTCTCTCTCTCTCTCTCTCTCTCTCTCTCTCTCTCTCTCTCTCTCTCTCTCTCTCTCTCTCTCTCTCTCTCTCTCTTGACAGCCCTGAAATATTGAAAAAAGGTTCATTATGTAAATCCAGCTTCAGTTTTATGATGGCTTTTTAAAAAGCAAAACATGCATCACTTTCAATCTCAGATTTTCAATCAGACTGTCTCTCTGGACTATGATCTACATGATTTCACTTTATAATAATTCAGCAGAGACTATTTTCTCCCCTTTAGTCCTTAAGATTTATTGCTGGTATTTTTTTTTAACCTATATATCTCAGTTTCAGATGTTCAGTCACATTGCATACAATTTTTCAATAGTTATTTCCAATAATTTTGTGTGATACCACCTCATCCAACAGCACAGATAGTTTTCTCTCTCTACCTTCCTCTTTTACATAACTTTAATCTAATTAATTTAGTCGGAGAGGAGAATTGTTTTTCAAATAATGTTTAAGCCACAGCATGATGGAAATACATAATCAGGGATGGATTGTTTAATATTGGTTTTTCTTCTTGGAAAATGCTACCGCTGGGTGACATTTCCCAGCAATGCTTTGTTGTTTAACACCACCTACAGTACTAATGAACATTAGTCACTTTCAGTGATGCTCGCTGAAAAGTTTCTTTGTACAGTATTTTCCCCACACATTTGAATAACCTTAGGTAGTTACAATAAGTAGCACATTCTACCTTTTATACCTCTGTTCAACTCATACAGAGATGGTTTCTGTAAAATAACAGGTTCTGATTGTTCAGCAAATTAAAAAAAAACAAAGAAAAACTCGGTTAAGTTTTTAGCAGCCTTCTCTTAAAAGCTAGAAATAAATTTCTCCCCAAAGTTGGCATAGCAGAGGGTCTATGAACCAAAATATTACAGCCAAATTCTCCTTTCCCCACTTCCATGAAATTCTTCATCTGTTCTGGTTAGTTAGAGAAGCCCACAGAATAATTCCAAAGTCTGCATTGAAGATAAGGGAAATCCCTATAAGTGGGAAATTGCATAGATCTGAACTATGTTAGAATATTCAAAATCACTCTTGCCAAGAACCAGATCACCTTCTTTCAGCCTTAATTCCCTTCTATGCCAGATCAGGGATAACCCAAACTTTTTCTACTGGGCTTGCTCCAAACCTTTGAACCACAAATTCATGCTTATTATCAGCGTTCCAAGTATCATGTATAATTAAATCAGAGTCCAAGGCTGGTCGATCCTTAAAGTTCCAATTTAATAAAGCAGACATCTTAGCACATCTGTGTCAATCCCAAATCTGGAAATGACATCAGAATCCCACCCAGTTAAAAGTTCATGATCTTGTCCCCACATCCACAATCCATCACGTGGTCCAATCTTCTTCTTCCACGCTGGCATCCACACTCAGCTGCTTCCAGTCAAGTACAGAGACAAAAGATGACCTTGAGCTTCTAGAAAGGAATGAAAACAATACATTCCACAATCCTACTCCTTTCTATTCCCCCCTCCCATCGACTATACTAAGGAAACAGCATAATGAAAAAAGGGAAAGTGTGGCAGGCCAAAATTCTAAAAGGAATATAATTGCAGGCCTGACCCTTATGACAGTGATGAAGACCATTGTTGCAGCACAGAATTTTACTTTAGGATAAAATGAAAGTTGAGCAGCTTTGATTCAGTGAAAGGAACTATAGAAATTCAACTGGTACAAAAAAATTACAATAGAATGAAATACTGGTTGTGTTTATCTGTAGGAGACGTTCCCTCCTTCTCTTCTCTTCTCTTCTCTTCTCTTCTCTTCTCTTCTCTTCTCTTCTCTTCTCTTCTCTTCTCTTCTCTCCAGTCCCAAGAGCCGAGGTGGCGCAGTGGTTAGGGTGCAGTACTGCAGGCCACTTCAGCTGACTGTTATCTGCAGTTCAGCGGTTCTAATCTCACCGGCTCAAGGTTGACTCAGCCTTCCATCCTTCCGAGGTGGGTGAAATGAGGACCCAGACTGCGGGGGCGATATGCTGACTCTGTAAACCGCTTAGAGAGGGCTGAAAGCCCTATGAAGCGGTATATAAGTCGAACTGCTATTGCTATTGCTAGTAGAACAAGAACAAGAAATAGGAGGCGGAGGAGAAGAAGAGGAGGAGGAGGAGGAGGAGGAGGAGGAGAGCCGAGGGGGCACAGTGGTTAGGGTGCAGTACTGCAGGCCACTTCAGCTGACTGCTAGCTGCAGTTCGGCGGTTCTAATCTCACCGGCTCAAGGTTGACTCAGCCTTCCATCCTTCCGAGGTGGGTGAAATGAGGACCCAGACTGTGGGGGAGATATGCTGACTCTATAAACCGCTTAGAGAGGGCTGAAAGCCCTACGAAGCGGTGTATAAGTCTAACTGCTGTTGCTATTGCTATTTCGATGATCTCCCAAGGGTGTGAAGGAAACAGTAGCCATTGTGAATCTTCTCTTTAGAATGTCCTTCCCCAACTAGCTTTTTCTTGGAGTATTCTGCTAAACTCTTACCCTAACAATTTGCAAATGTTTGAAAGTTATTTATTTGAGTTTATAGATTTAGCCATCTCAAAGATGCAAGGCAGGACCCAGCTGTCTCCATGATTACAAGATCAATCAGAATAAGCATTCCTTTGATTTATTGTTTCTCAGCTCAGTTTGGCTTGGATGATGCGTGTGTGTGTGTGTGTGTGTGTGTGTGTCCATGTTGAACAAGTAAAGTAGCATCATTCTAGTTTACCTATTCATGGCTAAATGCACGGCTAAAATTGAGAAGAATGGCACTTATGTGTTTTGGGATGCCTTCAATATTCTCTTCATTTCCTGCACCTCTCAGAATTGATTATGACAAATGCCGTCTTCAAATATGGCTGCATGAATATAAATCAATTGAGGAAGATTAGAAAAATATTATTTTCTGCCCTCTGGATCTTTTCCTTTACCATTGCATAATGGTACCTGCTCTTCAGAGTTCTGGATCTTATCTTTGCTTTCAGCTGTTCTGAACGTTATAAAAACCAGAGACTGGCTTCATCTGTCATGTTCCTTCTAAGTTTCATGGGTCATGGCACTTGTCCACAAGCTTGGATAGTGATGAGGGATCTGGGTTAGGAATTAGATATTATTACCCATATTGCCTATTTCACAGAAGCAGACAGCTTTAGAATGAAAATCTGTAACCTCGGCAAACTTTAATCCTTAGAAATGCAATTAGGTTAGGTTATAATTTTCATGAAAACTGACAGAATGATGCTATATGGAAAGTATTAAACTCAATATTAACAAGATAAAATTAATAGTTTTGAAATGAGCGATGAACCATGCTGCTTCCTGGAAACTGGAACCACAGAAACAAAATCTATATCCTTTAGAGCAGAAAAAATGAAAAGCATACAATGTAGAGATTTGGCCCAGGATGTATTTTGCTAACAACAAAAGTATGTGTTATGATCTGGTATTTGCCTTCCAGATGTAGTTGGCCTACAACTTGTTTTGGCTACAACACAGAGGTAGGTTCCTACCAGTTCACACCTTTTCGGTAGAACCGGTTCGTCAAATCTACCGAACCGGTTAGAAGAGGTTCTACCAGTGGAAGTGGTGGGGGTGTGGGAGTGGCTTGCTGGCCATGTGTTCTCTCTCTCTCTCTCCCTCTCTCTCTCCCTCTCTCTCTCTCTCCCTCTCTCTCTCTCTCTCTCTCCTTCCTTTTGTCTCTCTGTCCCTTTTTTCTTTTTTTCTTTCATCTCTCTCTCACTCTTTTTCTTTCTTTTTTCTTTCTTTCTTTCTTTCTTTCTTTCTTTCTTTCTCTTTCTTTCTCTCTCTCTCTCTCTGTGTCAGTCTGTCTGTCTGTCTGTCTGTCTGTGTATGTGTGTGTGTGTGTGGCAGTGGTGAGTTTCAAAAAACTTTGGAACCTCTTCTGTAGGTGTGGCCTGCTTTCCGGGTCCACTGGTGGAACCTCTTCTAACCGGTTCGGTAGATTTGACGAACAGGTTCTACCGAATAGGTGCGAACTGGTAGGAACCCACCTCTGATCCCCTGCCTCCCCTGACTGCACATCCCTGGTAATACCATCAGTGCTAGAAAGGAATAGGATTTACTCTCATTTTATATATTAGTGACTTGCCCTGTCAGTGTTGGTGGGATGATGATTGTGGCAGTTCCTTGTCTCGACTGTTGTTTACTGTTAGCTTGTTTGGCAGTTCCTTGATTGAGGTATTGTTCGCTTCCTGATTGTGGTCAAATGTTAATCTTGGTGTTAATCTCTGCTTTCCTGAGTGTTGCTTGCTGGTGAGAAGGTGTTTAAGTCTTTTCATTTTCTTTTTTGGCCTTTTGATTGTCTCTTTTGAATGGTACTGAGTGTATAGGTGAAATTTGAAAAATTAGAATATTGTGCAAAAGTTCATTTATTTCAGTAATGCAACTTAAAATGTGAAACTAATATATGAGATAGACTCATTACATGCGAAGCAAGATAGTTCAAGCTGTGATTTGTCATAATTGTGATGATTATGGCTTACAGCGCATAAAAACCCCAAATCCACAATCTCAGAAAATTAGAATATTGTGAAAAGGTGCAATATTCTAGGCTCAAAGTGTCCCACTCTAATCAGCTAATTAAGCCATAACACCTGCAAAGGGCCCCTGAGCCTTTAAATGGTCTCTCAGTCTGGTTCAGTAGGAATCACAATCATGGGAAAGACGGCTGACCTGACAGTTGTGCAGAAAACCATCATTGACACCCTTCATAAGGAGGGAAAGCCTCAAAAGGTAGTTGCAAAAGAAGTTGGATGTTCCCAAAGTCCTGTATCAAAGCACATTAATAGAAAGTTATGTGGAAGGGAAAAGTTTTTGAAGAAAAAGGTGCACAAGCAGCAGGGATGACCGCAGCCTGGAGAGGATTGTCAGGAAAAGGCCATTCAAAAGTGTTGGGGACTTTCACAAGGAGTGGACTGAGGCCACCACACACAGACGGATCCTGGACATGGGCTTCAAATGTCATATTCCTCTTGTCAAGCCGCTCCTGAACAACAAACAACGTCAGAAGCGTCTTATCTGGGCTAAAGAAAAACAGACCTGGTCTGTTTCTCAGTGGTCCAAAGTCCTCTTTTCTGATGAGAGCAACTTTTGCATCTCATTTGGAAACCAAGGATTTGGAGTATGGAGGAAGAATGGAGAGGCACACACTGCAAGATGCTTGAAGTCCAGTGTGAAGTTTCCACAGTCTGTGTTGATTTGGGGAGCCATGTCATCTGCTGGTGTTGGTCCACTGTGCTTCATTAAGTCCAGGGTCAATGCAGCCATCTACCAGGAGATTTTGGAGCACTTCAATATTCCTTCCGCAGACGAGCTTTATGGGGATGCTGACTTCATTTTCCAGCAGGACTTGGCACCTGCCCACACTGCCAAAAGCACCAAAACCTGGTTCAATAACCGTGGGATTACTTTGCTTGATTGGCCAGCAAACTCGCCTGACCTGAACCCCATAGACAATCGATGGGGCATTGCCAAGAGAAAGATGAGAGAAATGAAACTGAACAATGCAGAAGAGCTGAAGGCCGCTATTGAAGCATCCTGGTCTTCCATAACACCTCAGCAGTGCCAGAGGCTCATAGCTTCCATGCCACGCCACATTGAGGCAGTAATTGCTGCAAAAGGGGCCCAAACCAAGTACTGAGTACATATGCATGCTTATACTTTTCAGAGGTCCGATATTGTTCTATGTACAATCCTTGCTTTATTGATTGCATGTAATATTCTAATTTTTTGAGATGGTGGATTTGGGGTTTTCATGAGTTGTAAGCCACAATCATCACAATTATGACAAATCACAGCTTGAACTATCTTGCTTTGCATGTAATGAGTCTTATCTCATATATTAGTTTCACCTTTTAAGTTGCATTACTGAAATAAATGAACTTTTGCACGATATTCTAATTTTTCGATTTTCACCCATAGATGTTGTTTATGTTTATGTTTATGTGCCTATTGATGCCCAATTCCTCCCTGTGCCAGGCTTTCAGAAATTCCAGAAAGCTATTTGGACTCGGCTTTGTTTAGGATGCTTATAGTTTCCCAGTTGAAACTATGGTTAATTCTGCCCATGTGTTGTGAAATCCAGGAGTTTGTCTTTTGACTGCTAATGGGCATTCACCGATACACTCTGATAGTTTTCTGCCTCTTTGTCCAGTTCCACCACAAAACCGCGCTCGACTAACCCGCGTCCGACTAAACCGCGTTGCTGACGTCATCAACAGGGCGACAACAGCGCGGAGACAGAAGCACGCTGTAAACCCTAAACCTAAAATTAACCCCTAAACCTAAACCTAACCCCCCTAACCCTAACCCTAACCCTTAAGCTAACACTAAACCTAACCCTTAAGCTAACCCTGAACCTAACCCTTAAGTTGAATCGGCTTGCTTTCAAAGCGCTATTTAAAGCGCCCTTCTTTCTCCACGCTGGCTGTTGTCGCCCTGTTGATGATGTCAGCGATGGGGTTTAATCGGGCGCGGCTTAGTCGAGCGTGGTTTTGACGGGTCACGCTTTGTCCTACATAGTAGCTATTGCAGTCCTTACACTCAGTGGTGGGTTTCAAAAATGTTTGGAACCTCTTCTGTAGGTGTGGCCTGCTTTCTGGGTCCACCGCTAACCGGTTTGGTAGATTTGACGAACCGGTTCTACCGAACCGGTGCGAACCTGTAGGAACCCACCTCTGCTTACACTCTATGTTGTAGATCAGTGGTCCCCAGACTTTTTGGCACTAAGGGACCACAGGTGTGGAGGACAATTTTTCCATGGACTGGGAGGTGGAGGAGGAGTGCACAACTTAGAACCCTCGCATGCACAATTTACAGTAGGGTTCACACTCCTATAACAATCTAATGCCTGGGAAGATAGAAAGTTGGAGGGGGGTGGAAGAAAGAGGTGTATGGAGAGTGGAAGAGGTATATTAGGTTTCTATTTTTTTGGGTATTGTTGACAAGAGGAATTGCTGTGATTATTGTTTAATGTTGTATGGCCCCGGCTATGCACAGTATATATGTGAGTCAGGGGTGGGTTTCTCGCCCCGTTCCAACCGGTTCGGTTGGAACGGGGCCGGCGTCGTCCTCGTGCACACGCGCAGTGCCCACATGCGTACTAGCATCTGTGCGATGCTCCAGCTGCTCCTGGAGGATCGCGCAGGCGCTGTATGCGTCCTGCGCATGCGTGGAAGCGCAGAACTCGTCAAAACCGGGTAAGGAGCGGGGGTGGGCGGGTGGACCCTTCACCATTCCCAGAAGTTACTTACTTCTGGGTTCGCCGACCAACCGGTTCGCAGGGACCGCTGCGAACCGGTTGAAACCCACCCCTGATGTGAGTGTATGAAAATGAAAAAATGGAAAATAAAAACATTTTTAAGACTAAGACTAACAATCTAATGCCTGATGATCTGAGGTGGAGCTGGGGAGCAGCTGCAAATACAGATGAAACTTAGCTTGTTCACCCACCACTCGTCTCCAGCTGTGTTGCCTGGTTCTTAACATCGGAAACTCTATTGTAGATGCCCCCCCTTTTTTTTCTTCTGGGGCTTCTGGGTCTTACTTTACTTAGGATGTTGTGGAGGGCTTTAAGTGTTTTGTGTGCTATGATGGTGCCATGTGGTTTTAATAGTCTGCTGGTGGTTTCTGAAATGACTTTGATGTATGACAGTATTATTTTCACAGCTCGTGTTAGTCGTGCTATATAGCATTGAGTCAGGCACGTTATGAGGAATGCAATAAAGGTGAACATCTATAGCCTGGGTATAGGATGAGGGTGAAGGTTCATTGTCCGAGCTTGTGGGTTGGTTTCCAAACGTTTTGTTATCAGGCTAGATAACATCTTCAGCAGAGTTTAGGGGATATCAGTGTTCTTCTGTTTATAAGGGCTTTGTTAAAAACCAGTATTTGTGAACACTGGCTGGCAATCAGATGCCACAATCCCAAATCCTTAATCTCTACCCACATTGACACCAAATAGCACTAGTTTGATTGGAGCAACACAAAAAAACATGGGCCATGCTACCTTCCTCCATGCTCATGAGTTCATTGAAGCCTGGCACTCCAGAAGCAATTCCATCAATAGAGACATTGACCAACAACCAGCCTACAAACCTCTCAGAACCCAAATCAACCAGAGATGGCACCAACTCTCAACCAACACTTTCAACCCCTCTCTCCCAGCACTTCACCTCCCAATGACCCTCATCTGAGCTAACCTTCCCATCACAAGACTCATCACAAGACTCTCACTGGTGACTCATACCTGACCCATCACAAGACCCTGACCTGATGGGACCCTGACCTGATGTGACCTCATTGTCACAAGACCTGCTGACCGCATTAAGCCCTTAAAAACAGAAGAATGTGGACATTGACATCCCTTAAAACCCACTATAGATGTTACCTAGTCTGGGAACAAAATGTTTGAAAACCAACCTTAAAAGCTCAAAGAACAACTGAATGTCTATACCAGTGTTTCTCAACCTTGTCAACTTGAAGATGTCTGGACTTCAACTCCCAGAATTCCCCAGCCAGAGAATGCTGGCTGGGGAATTCTGGGAATTGAAGTCCAGACATCTTCAAGTTGACAAGGTTGAGAAACACTGGTCTATACTACCGGCTTCATTTATATGGACTTTTCCAAGATATATTTATATGTCCTTCTTTGCTTTTTTTTAGGCAGTCAAGAAAATCATACTTTGTTTAGTTAAAGCTTTTATTTTTTAAACAAATATGAACAAACACAACACATAACATAAAAACATCTTCCATTCCATACAGTGTATTGATTGGTTACAAGGTTTTCCATAGTCATCCCTTAAATTTTATATACAGTCACATATTATCAATCAAGTATATTTGTATATGTTATTATTATATTATAATATTATCTCTAATATCATATATCAGGTTACGCATTTCGCCACATTCCATTGCTTATATCATCAATCTAATATATATGTATAAAATTATTATGATTATTGAATATAGCTATTATTACATACTAAATTTAAACTAAATTTATTTTATGGCATTTCCTTACATCATCCTGGACTCATCCAATGGTAATACATCTTTATATTCTATTCTGTATAGAATTGTTTATCTTTTATAAGAAAAGCTTTTCTACATCATCCCTATGGTCTTTACTTACAACTTATATAAAATTCCATATTGTCAATCTAGTATACATAAATGCATTATTATCATTATTAATCATTTGTTTAACTATAACTATTATTGCTTTGTCTTATACGTAGTAATTTAACTAAGTTTAGCTTAGTTTTATTGTGACATTTCATTTCATCATCCCGTATCCTTCCAGTAGTGCAGTCCAATATCTCTTGCCATTTGTAGAATCTGTCTCTACGAGACGGTTTAGGTCTAAAAAGGACCATCCAGCAACAGAGATTTCAAAAGCAATTCTGGAGGTCCAAGATTGCATGTTGTGTTGTGTTGTAGCGATGTCAGCTCCGGAACTCCGAAAATCATACTTATGTCAACCTGCATTTAAAAATGATCTTACTGCAATTTGTTTCACATATCACAGCGGAGAAAGGAGGGAATGAAGGTCATACTCTTGGTAGTCAAAAGTCAGATTTCCACTGAGCCCATTTAAAGGCAAGATTTATTGATAAGGTCAGGAGTATTAGTACAGAAATTTCAACAACTGGACCATTCATTTTAGAATCTAGTTTAATTTTAGGGTACATGAGGGTACAGTTTTCTTCAGTTTCTTTCTACTACCTCTTCTCTATGCTGACAGACACACTGTTGTTTCCCAGACAACTGAGAAATGTGTAGGGATCTTTTCCAACCCCCATTTGCATCTTTATTAGGCTGAAAATAGACCATGGCTTGTCTTTTCCCTTGCTGTGAGTGCTGACTTTTGAAGACAAAGTCTCTGCACCAGGGGTGGGTTCCTGCCAGTTCTAACCTCTTCTATAGAAGAGGTTCCACAAATCTACAGTGCCATTTAGAACCGGTTCCAGCTCCCTCCTCCCCGCCCGTCTGCACATCATCAAGATGAAGAGTGAGAGGAGGAATTCTGGGAGTTGAAGTCCACAAGTCTTAAAGCTGTTAAGTTTGAACACCCCTGGGTTTTTTTTCTCTAAAAGGTTAGGGGTGCAAGGGTCTTGTAACTTGAGAGCTTTAAGACTTGCACACTTCAATGCCAGAGTTCCTGAGCCAACATGACTGGAGGAGGAATTCTGGGAGTTGAAGTCCGGAAGTCTTAAAGCTGTCAAGTTTGAACACCCCTGGAGTTTTTTTTTCTAAAGAGTTAGGGATGCAAGGGTCTTGTAACTTGAGAGCTTTAAGACTTGCATGCTTCAAATGCCAGAGTTTCTGAGCCAACATTTTGGTTGCTAAGCAAGAGCGTTGTTAAGTGATTCACCACATTTTATAAGTTGGCCACACCCATCCAGTCACATGACTGGCAAGCCACTGCCACATGGTCACATGGCCGGCAAGCCACTCCCACAAAGCATTGGAGAAGGAATGTGACAGTTAACAAAACAGGATTTAAGGCCAGGATTGAAAATAAACATTAGAAAGAAACTTAAACCCACTGGAATTTTCTAGTGTAAGAGAAAAGGAGGGAAAATGCTTTCCATCTTTCAAGATTCTGTCCCAAAGCCTATTTGGGTATTTTATATTTATCATTTTTGATTTCCTACTGCCTCTCTCTTCCAGTACATCAATAGCTTGCCTTCTAATTGATTGCTCAGATACTGCTAACGATTCTATAAGTGGCCTGTACTGTTAGGATTGTGTTGTTTTCCTAGCCACATAAAATACCCCTTTTATGCAGTGGTGGGTTGCCAATTTCTTTACTACCGGTTTGGATGTGCTCACACGTGCAACCCTTCTACACGAAGGCTGGCTTTGCCGGCAGGCCTGGGGGTGATGAGTTCCCTCCCCTCTCGACATGTATGGTTGTGCGACTGTTGTCTACTTTTATTATCTGTATTTTGTCTTTTATGTTCCCCTTTTTTTCCCCCTTGAATTGTTCGCCGCCCTGAGTCCTCCCGGAGAAGGGTGGCATACAAATAATACAATACAATACAATACAATACAATACAATACAATACAATACAATACAATACAATACAATACAATACAATACAATACAATACAATACAATACACATGCACAGAAGCTTCTGCGTATGCGCAGAAGTGTCCGGGCAGGTGGGCGGAGCCTCCTGCCGTTGCTACTACCGGTTCATCCAATCCAGGCCGAACTGAGAGCAACCCATCTCTGCCTCTACGGTAGAAGAATGTAAATAACAATTTGAGTCACAGGCTAAGCTTGGTGACACAACTACTCTTTGAATATGAAACACGCTGTTTGCCCTAGTTCTTTTCCTGGAACACATTTACATCTGTGGAAAGTATTCTCAAAGGCAGCATCTGTTTATCTCTTACCTCTTTTTTCCCCCCCTGGCTCAGTCAAGATGGTATGATTTCAAAGTGGGCCTCAGTTTCCAGCATCTTGATGACAATTAATAGGGTTTTTCTTGACTTTCATTTCCTTTCCTTTTCAGATGTCCCATGCTACTAATTTAAGTCATTCTGAAAGAAGCGTTTTGCAGATCAACAGGAAAATGTGGTATCAAGATTGTGGGAGGCAAGATGGAAATAATTAGGTGCCTTTCATCGGTGTGTGTTGTTTAGCTAATATGACAAGGAACCAGGGAAGTGGCTTGTAGAAGAAAAACGGGATGTGACACAAGGTTCCTGGTGTAGCATGCATTGTGGGGCTGAACAGGAATATCTTCCCTCTCAAGCTCCATTTCAAAGACTCCGGAGATCATATTGTTTCCAAAGCAGCATCCTAAACTAAATATGGAACAAGAAGCTGATGGGAAAAGGCCATGGATGGAACCTATAGGAAAAATAATCCAGAATTAATGCATATGTTCACATACGTTCTAAAACATGCTTCTGCCATCATAGAATACCTCTGAATATAGCTAAGGAAGTGCAATGGGGGATGGGGAAAAAGGTTTTAAAAAATGCAGATGAAGGAAGTTGTAAATTTTAAAAAATCTAGCTCCTTATAGCAATTATTCCTAAACAATATATGTTAGCGTTCCAAGTATCATGTAGAATTAAATCAGAGTCCAAGGCAAAACGATCCTTAAAGTTCCAATTTAATAAATCAGACATCTTAGCACATCTGGATAAATCCCAATTCTGGAAATTACATCAGAATCCCACTCAGTTAAAAGTTCATGATCTTGTCCCCAGACCCACAAACCATCGCATCGTCCAATCTTCTTCTTCCACGCTGGCATCCACACCCAGCTGCTTCCGGTCAGATGTAAAAGTGCGGAGACAAAGGATGACCTTGGCTTCTAGTAAAGAATGACAACAATACATTCCTAATGAGCTTTTGTCCCCCCTCGAATAGTATGGTTGTTGAGTGTTTTAAATTGTGGTATTGTTTTGTTCGTGTTCTTTTTTTTCCTTATTTGTACCCCCACCCCCACCCCCACCCCCTGACTTGGGTTGTGAGCCACCCTGAGTCCCCTTCGGGGAAAAGGGCGGCATAGAAATATAATAAATTCAATTCAATTCAATTCAATTCCACAATCCTACTCCTGTTTATTCCCCCCTCCCATCGACTATACTTAAAGAAACAGCATAATGAAATAAGAGAAAGTGTGGCAGACCAAAATTCTAAAAGGAATATAATTGCAGGCCTGACAATATATGTCTGTCTGTCTGTCTGTCTGTCGTCTGTCTGTCTGTCTGTCTGTCTGTCAAAGGCTTGATTCTAAATATTTGTGGTGCTCAATCTATCTTAACCTAGATCTCATAATTCAAGAACTCATAAATCTCTCTATTTAATATGGAATTTTGCTGTATATTTCTGGAATAGCTCTCTGGAGGATTTCACATCAACCTGATGAAGTTTTAGGTAAAAAAATGATAATTTACCATGGCGTTTCTTTGCCTTGATGACTGGCATGGATTCTGGCCCTAACTTTAGCATCCTAAGTTAGATCTCACTGCAGAAACTTTTTTTTGCCTCTAATAAAACTAAGGGACAGCTGTCATTAGTTAAGTAAATAAGATGTAGCATTAATGTAAATAAAAGTAGCAGAACACACTAAGCCACCTAAGGATTGTGGAAACAATGTGATAAGCTGGTGGGTTATTGTTTTTTTTTGCCTTTTTTATATAAATAAACAACCTAGATTTTGACATGCATTTTTCCCCTTTTAGTTGAAATCTATCTTGAAATACAAATAGTAATGCTGAAGGAATTTTGGCAAGGAGAAAAATTGTTCTTAGTTTCCTTACTTCTTGCTTAGTTTCTTTACAACTACTTTTCGGTCTTATTTGCACCCTAAAGCTCACATGTGACTTGGGATAAACCCAATATATATATATTTTTTTACAATAAACTCAGTTTTGCTACTGCACTACAAACAGGCTTCTTTCTCCTATTCTGGAAACTAAATTGCCAGTTAATAATAAATCAACAAATAATCCAAAATGGTCATTTCCATATAATAAAAAGATAAGGAGATAAACTGAATGACTTTAAAATAAGAGAACAAAAGAAAAGGCAAAAGGAATCCTATGTTTACATACTTGTTTTCTTAGGAAATCATATAGCCAGAAATTTTATTCTTACAACATTCCATGAAGTTGGGTAGACGGAGGGAAAAAAAGTGACCAGCAAAAATTCTGGAACGGGAGATCATCTAATGGCTTTTCTTTTTTTTAAAAAAAATATACGAAAGTATTTAATAAACCTAGCAAAAACTAATACAAACTAAATTAAAAGAAAAAAAGAATAAAATAAAAATTTAAAAAGTGCAGAAAAAAAGTAAAACCAGAAAAAGAGAACTAGAAAAGGAAGAAACAATAAGAATAGAGTAGAGAATAAAAGTACAGAAAAGGAAAATAAATACATAAAGAAATGACTTACCATATATGGTGGACTTGTAAAAAGGTAAAAGCATTTTGGATAAAAAATATGGTGGATTATGCAAAATGTTCTTTAAAAAAAGGATAAAGTTTACCCCTCAGTTATTCCTGTTAGGTATAACTACTGATTGTACTGTTGTAGAGACTAACTTGATTTTGTATTTAATAATGGCAGCAAGACTGTTGGTGGCGCAATACTGGAAGAAGGAAGATTTGCCTACTATTCAAGAATGGACATTAAAAGTAACAAACCTAGCAGAGATGGCTAAAATATCAGCATATCTCAAGGACCATTCAAATGAGAGATATAAACTGGAGTGGAGAAGATGGATTGACTGTACTCAAAATAAATACGGGACTAAGAAATTCCAAATAGTTTATGACTGAAAAAGCGAGGAACGATATAATCTGTTTAGAGTTAGCCTAACAAAAGAGGAATTAAAGCTCAAATGAAAGACGATACTAACTTTCTTTAAGTTTATTTTAGAACATCTTTGTTAAAGATTCATAACCTGTATTTGTTCTGGGAAGTCGGGAGGGGGGGAAGGTTGGGGGGGTGTGGAGTTTGGGTGGGAAGGGCAGGGGGGGAGGTAAACATTTGTAAAAGTTTTTTTTTCTAAAAATTCTCAATAAAGAAAAAGAAATGACTTTTCCCTTCATAATATCAAGGATAAACAATTTTACGAACTTATTAGGCACTCTGTGCGGGAGATGGGTTCTTGAAACGAAAGAGTGAAGGACTGGCCCACAAAGACCAGGATGATGACTATTCTTGTTCTCTTTCTCTTGGTGGCGCAGTGGTTAGGGTGCAGTACTGCAGGCCATTTCAGCTGACTGTTATCTGCAGTTCGGCGGTTCAAATCTCACCGGCTCAAGGTTGACTCAGCCTTCCATCATTCCGAGGTGGGTGAAATGAGGACCCAGACTGCGGGAGCAATGTGCTGACTCTGTAAACCGCTTAGAGAGGGCTGAAAGCCCTATGAAGCGGTATATAAGTCTAACTGCTATTGCTATTGCTATTGCTCTCTTTCTAATATTGCTACGTAGGAGACTAGTTGCGTTTTCTGACAAACCCCCCCCCTCTGCCCCAAGTTTCTGCATTGGTGTTTTCATTGCAGCACTTTGCATTCCAGTGCAGGGGGTTGATATTCTCCTTTATGGCTGCCATTTGGACAGACTTGATAATTGGACAAACCGTACACTTACTTGGATTGCCAAGCAGAAGAATGAGCCAGGCAGGAACGGTTCTTTTTTTCCATATCTGTATGCAGGTTACTATTAACTAGGAGATGTGTTGTGGCCAGCAGGAGCCGTTGGAGCTGCCACCAGACTCCGACAGCGAGGGGCCCTATGAGTTGGCTCTGGAGGATGTGGAGGACCCTGGACAGGGTTCCGACTCCGAGCAGGGCGCAGAAAGGCGGGTTGGCCACCAGGAGGCGCCTGAGCCTTGGACCAGTGGGGAGGAGACAAGGGAGTGTGATCCTGACGTCATGCATTGGAGCAGTAGGGAGGAGACAAGGGAGTTGTTCCTGGATGCCCGGCAACGGAGAGCTAATAGGCATAAGGAAGAGTTACGCAGTTACAGGAGGTAATTGCACTCAGCTGGTGGTAATTAGGCTCCTCTCAAGACTATAAAAGGAATGATTGTGCACAAGCCCTTTTGTAGGAGTCAATGTATTCACTTGAGCTGGAGAATTCTCGTGGCTAGCTTGGCAGGCTGGATTGCTGCCAAGGTTCGTCTGTGCTGGATTGCTGCCAACGTCTTGTCTGTGCTGGATTGCTGCCAACGTCCTCTCTGTGTGTTAATAAATCCTTGCAGTGTCTTTGTCTCGACGTGCTTTGGTGTAGGACGAGGAGGGTAAGAACAGAGATGTATGTGTGTATGTGTGTATATACGTACATAGATGCATTACACACACACACACACACACACACACACACACACACACACACACACACCTGTTATGCTTTTCCTTTGCAATTGGTATTAGAGTGCGGAAGCATTTTGTTGACTTACAATTCATTCTCTGTCCCTGAATTTCTGAAGTCCATGCATGTGATTGAATGAAGCCATGAGTGAAACCATGGTAGTGTCTATGAGCTCTGTTGGATTATTTTATTTGGAATGGCTTGCAATGGTTTGGGAAGAAGATAAAGGAAGTCACAAATGAAGGCATCCAAGCTATTGTAGATGCAAGAGTATGTGCGTAATTTTGTCATGACAGCTGGTGCCAAAATGGGAATCCTGATGATGTTACTTGCCTCCTCGTATCCACTCTTGTTAGATGCCTTGTTAGGTTCACGGCTGGGATTTTAAGGAGGAAATGGAAAAGGAGGAGTTCGTGCTACAATTGGGTCTCTCCCAAAGCAGGAAAACAGGAAGCCACAATCTGGTGACATACTTTTAATAGTGGATTGAGTCATTACTATATTTGGAACTGGGTCCTGGGAAGTCAAGCGGAAATCTGTAGAAATGGTGATATATTTTTCTTGCTATTAGGCTGCCTTCTTTGTGGTATCATTTTTTGGATTGCTGAAGTTCTAGAATGGAAGGGAGTCAAATGTTTTTCAGCCACGTGGTTCTTCTTCTCTTCTTACTTTTAGCTTAATCTATTTCTAGAGATATGCAAGATGCTCTTTTCCTTTATCGATCTTCTCCTCACTCAGCCTCTTCTTCCCAACTTGAAAAAAAAGTTCAGAATGAGGAATTTCCTCTTATTTTCTTTTTTTTGGGAAATAATTGAAGCGTGGAAGGTTAGCCTGAAAAAATAATAGTACGGTGAAAGATAAGATGTTCATACTTACCCCTTGGTATCTTGCAACTAAATAAATATATCCATTTTTAAATTCTGAAGGGAGCCTTTGGGGTGCTGCTTGGCCCATGAAAGCAAAGGTCAACCAAAATATGTAGTAACCAGTCTCAACCATATGGAGGCAATATGAAAGAAGGACTTCTCTGAGCTGTTACCTTCATCCAGTTTCCAAGGACAGTAAAGAGTGATGATTATTTTCAGCCTCAAACTTAGGAGGTCCAGGTTCGTAATGCCGCTTAGCCATGAAACTACCTTAGACGATGATATTCAGAATTTGAGATGTTTTCACCATGAAGAAGGAGTCATCCCTTCTCCAAAGCATTAGAGAGAGATTCAACCTATAATTAAGGAGAAATTCCCAGTGGAATGGCTTACCTCCATCAGTTGTGATTCCTCGATCACTGGAGGTTTTCAAGAAGAGATTGGATAGCATTTGTCCACAATGGTGTAGTGTTTCCTGTTTGAGCAGGGGGTTCAGTGGTGGGTTTCAAAAATTGTTCGAACCTACTCTGCGGGTGTGGCTTCCTTTGTGGGAGTGGCTTGCCGCCCATGTGACTGGATGGGAGTGGCTTGCCGCCCATGTGACCGGATGGGAGTGGCTTGCTGGCTATGTGACCAGATATGAAGATGCCGACGACACTTGTCAGAACCACCTTAAATTACCTCCCACACAGCACTGGCATGCATAAGAATATGATGCAAACTTGTTTTTTAAAAGGCATCTTTGGTTTGCGTTAAAACAACTTCAACACACGCAATGTTCTGATTGCACCACAAACGCAGTACTCATCCTTACCTTTCAGAGAGGCACTGAGTTTTATAAATATGAGCTTGATAGTGTAGAATAATCACATCCAAGGACCAGTGGTGGGTTTCAAAAATTTTTGGAACCTCTTCTGTAGGTGTGGCCTGCTTTCCGGGTCCACTGGTGGAACCTCTTCTAACTGGTTCGGTAGATTTGACAAACAAGTTCTACCGAATAGGTGCAAACTGGTAGGAACCCACCTCTGAGGGGGTTGGATTAAAAGAATCCCAAGATTCCTCCGAACTCTGTTTTTCTATGTTCTATGTTCTGTGATTTGCTGCTATCTCCTATAATGCTTAATAGTTTTTTTTGCTGACCAAGACCCAATGACCAGGCTTTCAAGATTTGTTTATAGATAAGAGATGAGACATGGAACAGAATGGAGCAGAATAACAAGAGTTGGAAAGGACCTTTTGGATGTCTTCTAGTCCAACCCCTTGTTCAAACAGGAGACCCTGCACCATTACAGAGAAATGGCACTCACAGCTTCTGAAGGCAAGCTGTCCCACTGGTTTATTACTCTCACTGTCAAGAAATTTCTCCTTAGTTCTAGGCTGGTTTTCCCCTTGATTAGTTTCCATCCATTGTTTCTTGTCTTACCTTCCGGTGCTTTGAAAAATAGGTTGAGCCCCTCTTCTTCTTTGTGGAAACATCTCAAATATCAGAACACTGCTATCATATCACTCTTAGTCCTTCTTTTCATTAGACATATCTAATTCCTGCAACTGTTCTTCATATGTTTAAGCCTCCAGCCCCCTAATCATCTTTCTTGCTCTTCTCTGCACTCTTCCCAGAATGTATGGAAAGAGAGCATTTGTTGTTGTGCTTTAAGAGAAGGCTATTTATTTAATCTATATGCTTGTCCATCTAACTCTACAAAGGGACTCCGGGTGGCTTATAATTAAAGTCATACAATTGTACAATTATTAATTAATCTTGCAGATTTAGACTTAAAAACTGACTTCCGACACCATTCTCCTTCCCTTTTCAATGGTTCTGTCTGCATAGATCTATACAGTGTGAATGCACTCAGGGTGGATTTCATTCCTAGCAGATTCATGCATATATTAACTATGATATGCATATTTTAGTTTACAAGCATGGGCTTATAGCATAGCAATGCTTCCTTTAAAACTGCTTTGGTTACTACATCAAGGCTGTAGCTTCCAAGGGATTGAATTGAAACCCTGGTTGATGACAGAGCCCGTGGAAACCGAAAAGTAGGCTCTACTCTCTGCTGAACCAGCTTCTGTAATTTCTAGCAACTTTTGGAAAAGGGAATTGGGCACTCCTTCTACAATGTCTTCTCTGTATTATAAAGTTGCCACCTGACTGCAGCTTTCATGGGTAAATGAATGAGTCAACTGATACCCTTTTGTCAGTGGTGGGTTTCAAAATTTGTTTAGAACCTCTTCTGTAGGTGTGGCCTGCTTTGTGGAAGTGGCTTGTTTAGAACCACTTCTGTAGGTGTGGCCTGCTTTGTGGAAGAGCCAAGTTGGCGCAGTGGTTAAATGCAGCACTGCAGGCTACTGCTAGATCAGCAGGTCAGCGGTTCAAATCTCACCGGCTCAGGGTTGACTCAGCCTTCCATCCTTCCGAGGTGGGTAAAATGAGGACCCAGATTGTTGGGGGCAATATGCTGACTCTCTGTAAACCGCTTAGAGAGGCCTGAAAGGCCTATGAAGCGGTATATAAGTCTACTGCTATTGCTATTGCTATTGGCTTGCTGGCCATGTGACTGGGTGGACTTGGCCAACTTATAAAATGTGGTGAAACTCACTTAACAACGCTCTTGCTTAGCAACCAAAATGTTGGCTCAGGAACTCTGGCATTTGAAGCATGCAAGTCTTAAAGCTGTCAAGTTACAAGACCCTTGCACCCCTAACCCTTTAGAAAAAAACCCAGGGGTGTTCAAACTTAACAGCTTTAAGACTTGTGGACTTCAACTCTCAGAATTCCTCCTCCAGTCATGTTGGCTCAGGAACTCTGGCATTGAAGTGTGCAAGTCTTAAAGCTGTCAAGTTACAAGACCCTTGCACCCCTAACCCTTTAGAAAAAAACACCTCAGGGATGTTTAAACTTGATAGCTTTAAGACTTGTGGACTTCAACTCCCATAATTCCTCCTCTCACTCTTCATCTTGATGATGTGTGGACAAGCGGGGGAGGGAGCTGGAACCGGTTCTAAATGGCACTGTACATTTGTGGAACCTCTTCTATAGAAGAAGTTAGAACTGGTAGGAACTCACCCCTGCCTTTTGTCAGTAATAACCAATGGTGAAATTCATTTCTTTTTACTACAGGTTCTGTGGGTGCCTTGGTGGGCATGGCAGACAAGGATACTGAAAAATCTCCATTCCCACCCCACTCCTGGGGCCAGCCAGAGGTGGTATTTGCTGGTTGTCCAAGCTACTCAAAATTTCCACTACCAGTTCTCCAGAACCTGTCAAAACCTGCTGAATTTCACCCCTGATAATAACGACTTTGTGAGGTTCTATCTGCACGAATATTTAAGATCACAATCCAAAGTTATTCCTCCCAAGTTAAATGTCCACTTTAAACCACCAGAGGGCACCAAAGCACCATTCTTTAAAACGCCAATTTCCTTCTAATTAAAAGTTCTGAAATGAGAGGTAAAAAGAAAAATCGCAACAGAAGGAGCCAAAAATAAGTTTTAAAGCTTGACGCGAACCATCCTTAAAACTGGAACGATGAGATTTAGGTTCAAGCGCATTTATTATATTGAACCAGCAAGGACTTTAGAAAATATTACTGACATTATGATTCAAATAACACATTATGGGGGGTTTCCGATTTTAATTTTTTTCCCCCCGACACCCCAGTGCAGTCTTAAGACTGGCTGCATCTGTGTGAGAGAAGAACATGTATATGGAATTGCTTCACCAGCTCAAAATCATCCCAATTGTCACCTGTGGATGAAAAGATACCAGGTTTCCCCATTTCATAGATGCAAAGGAATGCAAAGAGAAATAAAATTTCCTTTGATCTGTTGCAGCGAAGCAATTCAGGTTTTATTTTTCACTTCCAGAGTGTGCACATTAGGAAACCTTGGTTACTAAAGCAATACTTGGTTTTCTTTATTGTAAATGTGTTTTTATTTTCCATTTTCATTTTCGTACAGTCACATATATACTGTGCATAACCGGGGCCATATAACATTAAACAATAAACACAGCCATTCCTCTTGTCAATAATACCCCCCAAAATACAAACCCAATGTACCTCTTCGACCCTCCATACACCCTTTCTTTCGCCCCCCCTCCAACTTTCCATCTTCCCTCCAACATTCCCCTCTACCCTACTTCCCCTCCCCCTCTATCACTCCTCTCTCCCAATACACTCCCTCCCTTCCTTCTCCCCCTCCCTCCAGTCCTCTCTCCCACCCTCTCTACCCCTCTTTCTTCTACCCCTCTACTCCTCCCTTCGATGTATTTCTACTATCTATTAATATATTCAGCTTGTCCTATTTTTACAGTGAAATTAAAGAGCAACAGTATACAAGTGCAGTCGCGTTACTTTAAAATTTAACACATACTATATATCCCCCCTCCCCCCTAACAGCCCACCTCCCTTCCCCCCCCCCCGACTTCCCAGAGCCCGTACACGGTATAGGTTTTTAACAAATACAGTCTAAAATATATTAAGACAAAGGAAATAAAAAAGAAGAAGTTAATAACATCTCTGCATGAAACTCAGCTTCTTCCTGTTGCACTAACTTTAAGCAGTTTAAGCAGTTTTGCTTAAAGTTAGCAATACTTGGTTTTCTTGATCTGCCTTTGATCAGAACTTGTATCCACATAGGTACTTAGGGATGCTATATGTATGTCTGAAGAGCATCCTCCAAATGACCAATATCCCATATACATCTGATTGAATTTTTCTCCACATCAGTCTCAAATAACATACAGAGTCTAGAGATACTCCAAATGTGGATTTAGCGTTAATCCAACCTTTTGCACTCTGTTCTTCACCTGCCTTCTCCATCAAAGGGATACTTTATTCGAAGAAGGAGGAACAGTAGGATAAAGATTCATGTCAACTGGAACCATTCATCAGTATTTTATAAGAACACCAGAGGTGAGCTGTGTTGTGGCCCGGCAGGAGCCGTTGGAGCTGCTGCCAGACTCCGACAGCGAGGGGTCTTATGAGTCGACCTTGGAGGAGGTGGAGGACCCTGGGCAGGGTGTCGACTCCGAGCAGGGCGGGGAAGAGACTGGTTGGCCACCAGGTGGCGGCAGAGCATTGGATCAAAGGGAATGTTCAGGAAAACATTTGGGAGTTGCTTCAGGATGCACGCAGGCGAAGGGCTACTCGACATAAAGAACAACTGCGTAATTATAGGAGATGATTGTGCTCAACTGATGCTGATTAAGATCCTCTCCTGAGTATAAAAGAGACTGTTTGTGCCACGCCCTGGTTGCAGGAGTCAACGTTCTCGTTCACGTTCATGATTCAGAGAAACCAACTTGGAGAAGTGGTTTGCTATGAGAGCTTGTTTCATTGCCTAGGCCCGGTTCGGTTGAACTGGTAGTGGAATGTTGGCCCGGGTTGCAGAACCAGCAGTGACCCAGGCTGGCTACGCCTCCAAATAAGTTCCCCGGCTGCTGTGGCATGGTGGTTTTTTTTGGCATTTTTTAAATGTTCTGCGCATGAGCAGACATATTTACAGGCTGCTGTGCATGCACGTGAAGCATGCGCACACCAAACCAGCAGTAACGCCAGCAGCAACCCTCTCCCAAAGAACACCCAATGTAGAGCCTGCATTATAAAATGATTATTATAAAAAGAAAGAGAAGAAAGTGGGATAGGAAGGAGGAAGGGAAGAAGGTAGGGAAGCAAGGAGGGAAAGAGGGAGGGAAGGAGAGTAGATAGGAAGGAGGGAAGGAGGGAAGAAAGGAGGGAACTTAAGAGAAGAGAAAGGAAGGAGGGTAGGAGGAAAGGAGGGAGGGAAGATATGAGAGAAGGAGGGGGGAAGAAGAGAGGAAAGGGAAGGGGAAGGAAAGGAGGAAAGGAAAAGAAAGGAGGGAAGGAAGGAGGGAAGAAGAGAAGGAGGGAGGGAAGGAAGGGGAGTGGGAAAGAAGGAACAAGGGAAGGAAAGAGGGAGGGAGGGAAGAAGATACCTAACCTTTGATGTCTATAATGATTTTGATATTATGGGAATGTCTTGAAACACAGTCAAATGTAAAGCGAAAGAGTGGATGTTGTATTGTCTTTTACCAGTTATTGGTTGTTGTATTTTTCTTTTACTAATAAAAACACTTTAAAAAAAAGATTATTCTTCATTTTATTTTAAAACATCGGACAAACCTAAAGAAATCAGAATAACTTGCAATCTAAGTCTAGGAAAACGCAACCAAAGAGATGGATCCTATTCAAGTATTCTGCCTACCAGGGCATCGCAACCCATGGGTTCAAGGAATTATAAACCACCACCACCACAACAACAAGAAAAATGACAATGTGTGAAGTAGGGCCAAGGAGCTCTTTTTTTACAAAATCACTGCATTCGCAAGAGGAAATTCAATTGTTGTCGACCGTAGCAAATAGGCCAGAGGAAATGGAAAATAATAGCTATGTGGGCACAAGGAAGAAATACAAATGGTTCAAGGCACAATTTCTGCTGCCAAACTGGAATTGACTAGTCACTCACACACACACACACACACGCTTGCAGACAATGGGAGCAAACCAAAAACATTGGTATGAAACATATCACATACATTTGCAAATGACAGATGGGCTGAAACAATATCCCTTCGCAAATTTGCTAAGCTAGATCGACCCACCCTGATTAGATGTAAATAAGAATAGCAAAACATAAAAAAGATTTTTAAAAAAAATCATAAACAATATTTCTGGTACGGTACTTCCGTGTGTTGATTTACCTTCCTGGTAAAACGTAGAATGTGCCCCTCAAATTCCTGCCTCCTCTCAAAAAAAGAAAAGAAAAAGAAAAGGAAAAAAAAGTTTCTGCAAAATATTTATAGCATGGGAATTGTAAAAGGCTCCATTCCTGTTTTTTTTTTTAAAAAAAAACCCCTTTTCTGTAATTGTCTGCTTTCCCTGCACTACTATGTACAAAATTGGTGTCATTAGGCTCCTGCAACACGGACAGATGAACTTATCATGGAATGGCTAACTGCCAAAGCTTACTTAGGGGGGTGATAAAATATATATTCCCTGAAAGGAATGGATGAATCTGTTCCCTGTGCTTTTAATTTCTTAAAATTCTCAAATAATTCCACTCCAATGATGAACACATGTTGAGCTTTGCTTGTATTTAGCAAAGAAACCAAACTATATGTTCATTCCCCTCCAAAACTTTCCAAGAGGTGTATTCTCAAGATGAAATCTACCATTACTATAACTTTATTTTCATATTGTTAAGCCCCTGACTATTGGTCCAGGCAGTTTTCTTGGCAAGGTTTCAGAACTCATTTGCCATTGCCTCCTTTCTAGGGCTGAGAGGGAATGACTGGCTTTGTGCTTAAGGTCACCCAGCTGGCTTTGTGCGAAAGGTGGGAAGACTCAATTTTCTGGTTCCTAGCCTGGTGCCTTTGCCCTTACACCAAACTAACACTATGATTCCTGTTGTGGCCCAGCAGGAGCCGTTGGAGCTGCCGCCAGACTCCGACAGCGAGGGGCCCTATGAGTCGGCTCTGGAGGATGTGGAGGACCCTGGATAGGGTTCCGACTCCGAGCAGGGCGCAGAGAGGCTGGTTGGCCACCAGGAGATGCCTGAGCCTTGGACCAGTGGGGAGGAGACAAGGGAGTGTGAGTCTGAGGTCAGCAGTGAGTTGTTCCTGGATGCACGCCATCAAAGAGCTACTAGGCGTCAGGAACAATTATACAATTACAGGAGGTAATTTCACTCAACTGGTGGTCATTAGGCTTCTCTCCAGACTATAAAAAGCTACTTCTGCACACGCCCCTCTTTATAGAAGTCAACACAGGATTGAATGTCAGAGGACATTACTGTGAGCTTGGCAGGCTGGATTGCTGCCAAGCCTCATCTGTGTTTATTGCTGCCTGAGTTTGTCTGAGTTGCTGCCAAGGTCCTTATCTGTTTGTTATGCTTGGCTTTCAGCCACCGAGGTTTTGGTGTCTTGCTATTAAAGTACATTCCAGTTAAGCTTGTCTCGGCATTCGTTACTGGATGGAGGAGGGGGTCAGAACACTGATGTACCATTTAAACAATGGCAGAAAGAAATACTGTATCTAAATATGGCAAGGGAAAACTCTCAGCAGCGGAGAAGGGTCTGGCACTCAGGGAGAGGTCTGGTTGGTAACTCCAGCGCCCCCTGCGGTCCGACTGACTTCCATTTTTCTTTCTCATCCCTTCCCCTTCAGCCACACAGGGCTTGCTGGAACTGGAGTCTAAGCATTATTATGGGATTGAGGGCAGGGAGGTGGCCAATAGCATCTCTAAGAGATACTTTTGAGTTCTTAAAAGCACAAACTTGCCACTGAGCTTCAAGAATCCCAGTGAAACAAGGCATATTATTTTGTTAGATCTCATAGTATGAAAACAAAATTAGTATTTAATGATGCCACGCTAATTCCAGCTACTAAAAGGTATGACTTTATTACGCTGTTTGTTAACTGCCCTTGATGCTTTTTAATGACAGTGAATCATTTTTGTATAATTACTGCACATAAAGGTTCAGCTTTGCCCTGTGCTTAAGATCATAAATCCTTTTCTTTTTTTGGCTCCTGCAGCTGGTTCATTTTTAAAACAACATTATTTCAGAGATTTTTTTAACCTAAAGATCACATTGAACAAAATTTGCACAGCTTTATTTTCTACTTTCAGTTATGAGTCAAACAAATGATCCAGCTTTTTGAACTAAATTCACTCAAATTAAATGTTGATACCACATCAGTGGTGGGTTTCAAATTTTTTTCGAACCTACTCTGTGGGTGTGGCCTCCTTTTTGGGAGTGGCTTGCCGACCATGTGACCTGGTGGGAGTGGCTTGCCAGCCATGTGTTCTCTCTCTCTCTCTCTCTTTCCTTCCTTTTGTGTCTCTGTCCCTTTTTCCTTTTTTCCTTTCATCTCTCTCTCACTTTTTCTTTCTTTCTTTCTTTCTTTCTTTTTTATTTATCCTTTTTATTTATCCTTTCTTTCTCTTTCTCTTTCTCTCTCTGTGTGACTCTCTCTCTCTCTCTCTCTCTCTGTGTGTGTATGTGTGTGTGTGTGTGTGTGTTTGTGTCAATGGTGGGTTTCAAAAACTTTTGGAACCTCTTCTGTAGGTGTGGCCTGCTTTCTGGGTCCACTGGTGGAACCTCTTCTAACCGGTTCGGTAGACATGTTTAAATGACATTCAAGATGTTTGTGTGTGTGTGCGTGTGCGCGTATGTTTTAAAAGCTTTCTGTTAATCACTTAACATTCCAGTTATATTTCTGCACTGACATGATGTTTTTTAAAAAAATGAAAAGTGAAGCTAATGCAGAAACAATAGAAAACAAACAAACAATAATCCTTCTAACAGTCTCCACTAGAGTTTTAGCAATTATCTTGGCTTAGCTTCTGGCACATAGACAACATTTTTGTCACTTCCAGCCCCAGTTTTATGACTAGGGTAGTTTTCAGGAAATAAACAGAAGAAATTTCCTTAAGTTAACTCCTCACGTTTTATTACTTGAAAGCACTGATTAAAGTAAGACATATTTCACAGGCTCTCGCTAACTAAGCCACAAATTCACTACTGTATCTTAATGGCTTAGCAAACACATAATTCTCCTGTCTTAAGCCTGCCAAGTAGGAGTGCTTTTGCTGAGCTGTTCCTAGACATGTTTTATTTCTGGCCCAGTGAAACTGGTAGGCAAAAGTCCTACACGCTTAAACTCTTGGTACATTACTCTGTGTTACAGGACTACGCAAAACCTCCAAACACATAAATTCATGGAAGCTTTAATTAAATCCCTCCCTTCAAAACAGATGTGGGAATCCATACGAGAGTCCTCTGAAGCCGGGAATCCAATGAGACAGCTGCAAAGAGTGTTTTTGCACTATGCGGATGTGATGACTCTCTTGCCACCAACTCACAAGCCATCCTGTAAGGAGGAGGAATGCAGCCAGATCCAGAACATAAGACTTCTCTTGAATCCTTAAGTCCAGTTTCTGAGTCA